>NC_088922.1:39167500-39267500 GCF_038396675.1 Hydra vulgaris
AAGTGCTGCTACATCGACTGACAAATAGCCTGACTCGCAACGGAGTGCTGCTACATCGACTGAGGGTTTGGTTGGGGCAGGCAGTCTATCAAGTAACAAAAAAAAAAATTCTGGTCTTGCATTTTAATTTTTACTTTTTGTCAACAAAACTTTCTAACAACCAGTTAGGAGTTATATATATATATACATGAAATGCCATTTAACTGAGAAAAACATAAAGATTACAAGCTCCCGAAATCCTAATGCCTCCAAAGTAAATGTTATTGCAAACTTCAAAGGTGCCTTGCCAAGCACTTAGATCTTTGATTGTACTGTGCTAAAATAAAACCCCTTTCTCAAAAAAATATTTGTGATTGCCACAAATTTAGCAATAAATGCAAAGATTGGACTGGTAAAGTGTGGCTATACTTTATATTGTCAGATGAAGTGCAAGTTAAGCAGTTTGCAGTACACCAAGTCAATGTTTGGCAGCCACCAAACTCATGTTTTAATCCATATAACAATGCACCTCCAATTAAACAATATCCAGAAATTACAATACGTGTTGCAACCCTTGCCAACAGTTGTGCTACTTTACACTTTGCCATTAGTCATGCTGGTTTACACCTTGCCAACAGTCGCGCTGGTTTACACCTTGCCATCAGTCGCACTGGTTTATACCTTTTACATCTAAATGAAAATGCTCGAACTTACCAGACAATTTCCAATAGAGTTTAATTTACTAGATTATACTTTATTGAAAACTGTTAAGTAATAACAGAACATAGCCTTAATAGGAGATCTGAGGAAAGCCATAAAGTATGGTGTCATAAACTAATGCCAGAGTCTCTTGCTGCCTCAATGCTGTGTAGAACAGAAACTGTTTTAAAAGTTTAAGGAGCCTATACAAAGTACTAAAATATGTTTTATACTTTGACTTCTTTATTCTTTCATGTTTATATATGTCTTACCATGAATTAAAAGGGTTTTTTAGTAATAAATGCATACACTTTACACAACAAAAACAGTTTTCTGCTAAAAATATCGGATAGTCAGATCTTTTTGGTTTTTAAAGATGGTTTTAAAAGATTTTAGTTAAAAGATAATTTTAAAATTTTAAAAACTTAATACCATATTGCTTTTCACGAAGAAAGGTTCCGGCTTAATGTTTTTTTCAAAAAAATTGGTCTGATCAAAGCGTTTATCAGCAGCATTAATAAAAATAAGTGTTGTTATAAAAGTTAAACTAAATTTTAATTTTTCAACTTTCTCTTTTTTAATATAATAGGCATATAACTTTTTTTCTAAATAGACCACAGGCCATCTAACTGTATCGATCATTTTCCTAGTACAGTCATGAGTCATCATTTAACAAATTATTGTGTGTTTTAAGGTATAAAAAAATGATGGTTAAAATTTCTCAACTGTGCAGTTTTTAAGATTTTGCTCTTTTAAATTTTTAATTTTCAATCTTATCATGTGTTTCGATTCCTTTACGCCTTTTTTTTTTCTAGTCGATTTAATGTTTGTGTATTATACAGAAGACCATAAACAAACACATAAATTGTGAAAATCATTGAAAATTGTGTTCCATAAATTATACATCAACAATGTTTTTGAATTCCATAAACAAAATGTCAGCAGAGTGCCAAACTTTGTACTGGTTTGTTAATTTAAATGGGAATCATTGGCGTATTGAATAAGTTTACACAATGCAAATTTATGTATAAAAGGAGCCAATTTGCCAGCAAATAAAAAATTGTTGCGGATAATTCTCTTAATTTTGTTAGAAAGATTGTTTTATCATCATCAATATCTTTATTATTATTAAAATCTTTAATGATCTTTAATTAAGATCATAAAATATACAGGTACGCTTGCAGGAAGCACTGATTATACACTTTATTATTTAAAATGAAATCAAAAATTTACCAAAAAATAATGAAATAATCTGATGCCAATAATAAAAAGATGATCTGGTTCATCAACAACACTTAACAACAGAGCTAGAATGTCCAGTAGAAAAAGCAACAGTTATAATCCCATTCATAACAATTTGTTAAAATGCAACAAAATTTAACACAATACTTGAAGTAAGTGAACAAGGTAAAATTATATACATATATGTATATATATATATATATATATATATATATATATATATATATATATATATATATATATATATATATTAGGGCGATTCATATTTGAGGAATTTTTGAAAATTAAGTTGGTCCTACCTGGAATGGTTGACCACCAATATGAAAATAATTTTAAGACCAAAAATTTTTATGTCACGTGACTTTAGAGGTCCCCGCCAGTCAAATTTGTGTATAAAAACATAGCAAACTTCAGGGGTCTGACGGGGACCTTTAAAATCAACACAAAAAGCCAACTTTTCTTCTATATAGTATATTTTGGACTACTTATTTATAATAGGGTAGGACTAAAAAGAAATACGGTGGTATTTATTCCACATGATGTGGAGAAAGTGGCGAAAAAAACGTTTTTTTTTTACATAAGGTGATGCATTACTATGTATAACTGACGCTGGTTTATTCTTCATATTTAGGCCAAATTTTGAAAATTAATATTAGAACTAACCATGAATAATGTTTATATAGAATGGGCATGTCAATAACTATCCACCCCCTCTCCCTATTATTGGAGATTTATACCCCCTCTATCCCTTCTTCGTCGGAAGGGGGGGGGGACGAAGTTATTTAAATTTTATTATAAATCATATTATTTAAAATTATTTTATTTTCTTTAGCAAAAAAAAACATCATTTGGCAATATAAATATTAAAATCATATGTAAATATAATATAATATATTGCAATGTATAAATATAGTATATAAATCATGTTATTTTTTTCTCTGCTTTCCTATTGCTTCATACGCTAGCTGCAACTGTTCCTTGGTTTTTGACCCACGGAGGTGATCTCGTCTTTGTATAAGTTCCTGACGATCATCCTCATTGTGAACATTGTTCACAAACTCTAATACAAGTTTTACAGCCCTTTCAGAACAATTGTTCACTACTTCAAGTTTACTTACAAAATTAGTTTGCTGTTTCAACTAATATTGATGGAGACATTAAGCTGCTTGGAATTCCAGCAACGGAGCATGGGACTGGAGCTGCTCAGTATGAAGCTTTGTATAATGTACTGGAAGATTAGGGAATACGTGACGATGTGAAGGGACTATGTTTTGACACAACTGCCTCAAATACTGGAAGACAATCAGGAACCAATATTAGGTTCAGTCAAAGACAGGAATCTATTTTATTAGAGCTTGCCTGTAGGAATCATATATATGAACTTCATTTCAAACATTTCTGGGAGCAAATTACCTCAGGCAAAACAGTAGCTCCAGAAAATTTAATGTTCAAACGGTTTCAGACAAACTGGAATGACATCAAGGAAACTGTTGATTCTTCTAATCTAATAAGGTTTGATACCAATTCCATCAGCAATACTTTCTTGGCAACCCAGATTGAGAAAACTATCCAGTTTTGCAAAGATGCATTAAACACTGACATATTTCCAAGAGGGGATTATAGGGAGTTATTGGAACTTACCCTGATGTATCTGTATCCTAAAATATTTTTCAAAGTTCGAGCTCCAGGCTGTGTTTCTCATGCTAGGTTCATGTCAAAAGCCATTTTGACATAAACCTAGCATGAGAAACACAGCCACTAGCATGAGAAAAAGCCACTAGAAGATTCAGATATTGAGTACACATCTGCCCTATGATTTGACTGCTACCCAAAATAAAGAGTTGAAGACAATGGCAGAATTTATCTCAATTTTCTATTCTGTCTGGTTTCTGAGAACCTCATTGCCCTCAGCGGCACCATTTCAGGATGTAAAAGCCTATTGGCAAATGGTACAGTGCAAAGAACATGTAGAGAAAAACGACTCTGATTCCAAGAGAGCTCTAAACGGAATTGAAAGTACAATAATGTCAATGAAAAGACACACCTCGTACTTAGATGAAACTATGGTTCCACTTGCACCTAGACCATACCCTTCCTGATGTGGAGAAAAAAACATCGCAAAAACATTACCCTCCAAACCAGTTCCTAATCATTTTCAGAGCCTCATTTATCAAGTTATCCTCCAAACCAGTTCCTAATCATTTTCAACTCGTTTATCAAGTTTGACTTCAGAGAAGTCAAACTTGATAAATGAGTTAAAATTTAAACAAGAAGTGCCACCAGGACTTGCTCCATTAATTGGAGAGAACTCTTGGTTCATCTTCAGTTTATTAAACCTGACAAGAATGGAGGACAATTTTTGGTTAAACAGTCCTGCTCCTATGTGGTGCTATGTTGACCAGTTCAAAACATTCTCCAATTTTGTAAGTAAACTTGAAGTAGTGAACAATTGTTCTGAAAGGGCTGTAAAACTTGTATTAGAGTTTGTGAACAATGTTCACAATGAGGATGATCGTCAGGAACTTATACAAAGACGAGATCACCTCCGTGGGTCAGAAACCAAGGAACAGTTGCAGCTAGCGTATGAAGCAATAGGAAAGCAGAGAAAAAAATAACATGATTTATATACTATATTTATACATTGCAATATATTATATTATATTTACATATGATTTTAATATTTATATTGCCAAATGATGTTTTTTTTTGCTAAAGAAAATAAAATAATTTTAAATAATATGATTTATAATAAAATTTAAATAACTTCGTCCCCCCCCCCCTTCCGACGAAGAAGGGATAGAGGGGGTATAAATCTCCAATAATAGGGAGAGGGGGTGGATAGTTATTGACATGCCCATTCTATATAAACATTATTCATGGTTAGTTCTAATATTAATTTTCAAAATTTGGCCTAAATATGAAGAATAAACCAGCGTCAGTTATACATAGTAATGCATCACCTTATGTAAAAAAAAACGGTTTTTTCGCCACTTTCTCCACATCATGTGGAATAAATACCACCGTATTTCTTTTTAGTCCTACCCTATTATAAATAAGTAGTCCAAAATATACTATATAGAAGAAAAGTTGGCTTTTTGTGTTGATTTTAAAGGTCCCCGTCAGACCCCTGAAGTTTGCTATGTTTTTATACACAAATTTGACTGGCGGGGACCTCTAAAGTCATATGACATTAAAATTTTTGGGCTTAAAATTATTTTTATAGTGGTGGTCACCACTATAAAAATAATTTTAAATAATTTTAGAACCAACCTAATTTTCAAAAATTCCTCAAATATGAATCACCCTAATATATACGGTAGGTTAACCTATATGAGCTCCAGATAAAAACCACTATCAAAATTAGGCAGGATCCCCGAGGGCATCCCAAATGGGTACCAGTTAATGACCCAAACAGTACCTGTATCTATGTTGGCTGAGTATTGTTTTAGTAATACTTTATGAAGTCATAAAATGGTTCATAAGCTCCTTTTTTAAAAAAAATTTGTTTTATATAAGTAGAGTGTTTCTGTAGGATTAAGTAAGTTTGATCAAAATATCAATTCAGTTTTGAATATTTTGTGTTGCCATGTGATATACTGAGATAAAAATTATTAGGTGGCTAAAATAAAAAGTAGAAACTTGGAATATGGGCACTAAAAAACTTAGCTAAATGTTTTTTTTTTTATTATTATTCATTAATAACATATTGTTTTGAACTGAATAATAAAAAATTTCTATAAAATGCTATAAAAATGGTTTGTGCAACATTCAAGTCTTGCGGAAACAAAAGATGCAGGATTAATTTTTTTAAGCAGCTTCGCAAAGAAACAACGAAGAAATGCAACTGTATGAGTGATTTAATGTCTTATGAGTGTATGATGCAACCACATGAGTGATTTAGGTTGATTAGTAAAGCAGGAGTCACCATTAAATGGTTTATGAACCCTGACTAGTGCTAGAAAGTGTACTGAACTTCGTAAAGTGTAACTTTACTGCTGGTTATGAAACTAAACAGTGTTTGTATATAAATTAACTGAACAAAGTGGGAGGACACTGATTCTGCAGCTGACAAGGATGGTGGTGATGATTAAGATAAATACGAAGCAGACTTATTAGCAGACTTGTATTACAATAAATCAAGTTCTATCAGCAAATAGTTTTTAACTTTTATATTTATAAATAATTTAAAACGCTTTTTTGTGGAGAATCAGATTGTAAAATATTATTGTACAGTTTAAATCAACTATAAATCGATAAAGTCGATATTCTTACATGATACCAACAAGTTAATGCGATACCTTCGTTTAATACTTAAAAACAAAATTTTTTCGTCTTCAAATCATTTGAAATTAAAAATCCAATGGCATTATGAAAAAAATATTTTTTTAATAAGTAAACCCAAAAAATCAAAAAAATCAATAGATCCTTTTGATGGTTTTTCGAAGCTCAATAAGTCAAAAACTGCAGGTTTTTGAATTTAGAAATTTTTATTTTAGAATTTCCGCAACCTAATTTACATTGGAATTTTTTAGATCTCACAACTACACCACAAAAGTTAACTTTAAAGCATCTTTTTATATTATGGCCCGCAGCCTAAAAAAAAGAATTTCACTTGGTAAGTTGCTATTACATATCAAATTTTTTTGAACTATAAAAAGTTTTAAGAATACTCTGTTAGTTAAACAGAAAGAAATGAATACGGCTGTGTTGTTAAAAACGAATTGCTCTAATAAAATCATAATGAAATATAAAAATAAATTTGTCAGTGAAAACAAAAAACTGTTTTTTTTCCTTATAAAAGTTATTCAAGAAAACCAGATTAAGGTTTAGTTATATTTTTATTTTATCAAAAGTGTCATCTGAGAACTGAAACTCTTCATAAACTGAAGTGCAACAAAAAAGTTTTATTAAAATTGCAAATTAAAAAAAGGAAAAGCAAAGCTCATGCGTAAATATAATAATTTAAAAAAAAACCTCTACAGATAACACACCATTAAACAAACCAATTATTTTTATTTAAAAAGAAAGCAGAATTGTAAATCAAAAGTAGGTTTAGAAATAGAAATAATATGGTAAAGTTAAAAAAAAACGAAAAAGTTTTTTAGTTAATATCTTGATAACTTGTTTAGATAAGTTTAATCAACTATAAACTTATTTTCAAGGCTTATTTAACTCTGTGCACAAGAGTTATTTCAACATTAGCAGTTTTTGAACAAGTGTTATTTACTTTTAGTAAACTGATTTCATTTAAAAAATGTAAAGATTTAACTTAAATTTATTATTATGAAAACAATATAAATTTGTGAACTTTTAAATTTAACTTTAATGTTTAAACTGTAAATATTTTATTTATAATTTTAAAGCATTTTTTATTAAAAATGTTCAGGTAACCATTCCTTTTTTATACATATTTTTAATATTATAATGGTAAAAATATGTATACACCCTGTATATATTTCAGGGTACATGGTTATAACTTTTAATTAATTTCTTTTCCCTTTGAATCCTCAATCATCTGGATGGGTTGAGCTAATAGGAAAATAAATTTTTTACTAAAAAAAATTCAAAATTAATTTTTAAACCCCCAAATTTCAAAGTCAATAGAAAAACATTGAAACAAAACTCTTTTTTTTTCTATGAACTCTAAAAGGTCTATTATTTTATATGTACTCAAAATGCACTAAAAAATTTAATTTCAAATTTAAAAACAATTTTAGAATAAATGAATAGAATAATTTCTCATCATTCTAACTCTCTCTGCTAAATTTGCTCCATTTTCTGATTATGTATTTCTTAACAATTTTAAAATTAATAACAATAATTTTCAACTGTGGCATTATACAAAAGCCCTCTTGCAGATGTTTTTTTCTTTATAGTTTTACAAAATTTGATTAAAAAAAAAAGATTAATTATTGTTGTTAAGATTAAAAGCAACTAACAAAAAAAAATAAAAAAATTGTTTAAAAATAATTTATAAAATTTATAAACTCAACAACTTTTATTCTTCATTTGTTCTTGGTAAAAAATGCAAAAAATGTAAAAAAATCCTTTCTACATGCTTTGTAAGCACCCTAGTTTCTTGGCCACACTCGGTTGTTTTTATATTTTTAAACTCTCTGAATTAGCCCCTACTTTGCTAAACAACAAACAGTATATTTCGCCTGTCCTCTTCATTAAAAACAAAACCAACTAACTCTGATACAAGCTTGATTTCCAATTCAGTGCAGTTGATGATAACTTAAAGTCAGACAACATAATCAATGAAAAGTTGGAATTGGTTAACAAAACCTGAAGAACAATTCAGCCAAGGTTTATCGTTGTCCCCACTCAAATTTATTAGACTAAAAATAAACTATGAGTTTTTACCAAACCTTCAAGATGATTTACATTTTCAGATATTTTATTGGAACAGGTTGAGAGGATAGAACTTTTGCAACTTTTTCTTTGTCATCTTCCAGTTCTGGATTAAGTAGATATTAAAGAGTGTCACAAAAATCATAAAATATAATGGCAAAATAAACTCTGCTACTCTAATGATTTATTGTAACCCAACTGCCAACTGGTAAAACTTGGATTTTCTGGAGTTTCAACAGTGTTTCAACTTGTTTCCAAAAATGTTTTACAGTGAAGCTCATAAATGTCATCAATATGCATGCTATAACAGAGTCCTGTTTTTTAAAGAAATTAATCTTAGTGAAAAAGTGTTTTCCAGTATTAGCTACAGTTATGTTAATGTCCAAAATGTTTACTAATGTATCATGATGAGATTTTTCTGTAACATGTCCCATTAACAAAAAGTTTTAAATTGTCATTAATATTTGCTAAAACAACAGCAAACAACAGCAAAAAACAAAAAAGAAGCTCTCTTTCATGAACCATTAATAATATCTATTATATCTGTTATATCTATTATAATAATATTATAATAATATATTATTATTATATTTTTATTATTATTATTATTATATTATTATATATATATTATTATTATTATTATTATTATTATTATTATTATTATTATTATTATTATTATTATTATTATTATGTTATATCTATTATAATAATATATATTACATCTATTTTAGTAAGATATACTTTGAATAATATCATACTTTGCAGTATAATAGTCATATTAATTAGTCATCATTTAAATGTTTAATCATCGCTACAGACCTGCATAAATATACCTAAATAAGTATACATAAATAGATTAAAGATGTTAATTCGAAAAAAAATTGAAATGCTTTCTTTTTTCATTACTTTTTATGTAAAAAATAATACTAAAATAAATTTACCTCAATATTTATGTTCTTTTGCATAAGCAGCATCTCTACAGCAACAGCATTTCCTCTCATGGCAGCATAGTGGAGAGGAGTAGAACCATTAAAGTCTTTAGAGTTAATATTTGCTTTTTGTTCTATAAGATACATCAATATTGAATTTTGGTGTGCTTTATTGTTGTTTCTTTTTCTCTTAAAAAGATATGGCTTTTTTTTAACTAATTTTTCTTTGGCATTGATGTCAGCAGAAGAAACATTTTCAAAAGAAACTTGATCAAAAGAATTATTACTAGCAGAAATATGCTCAGAACAATTATTCACAGGGAAATTGTAATCAGAAGAAATATTGGCAGCAGAAACAACAGTAGAAATCCTACTAGAATTTTGATCGAGTTCAACTTCTGAGAAAGAAACATTTTTTATAGGTGGTAAAATAAGTGCATCAACACTTTTCATGTTTGCCATTTCTTGTTGGCTTAAATCACCTAAAATGACAACTGCACTATTACCTTCTTTTTTATTTGTATTTTCATATCCATAATGAAAACTGTTATGCCGTTTTGAATGAAAAACAACACTTGGTTCAGAGTATAAAGTCTTTATATTAGAATCAATGAAGTTATTTACATAGAGTAAATTAAATTCATCAAAAGAACCATGAATTTTTCTTTTTATAGATTTTTTACTGATATCAAATTTTGGTACTTTTGAAAGATTTTTTTTGCTGCCATGTAACATGCCAAATTTTTCTATTTGGCTTAGTGAATGATACTTTTGGATTGTTGCAGATGGCTCCTTATTTTCAATGTTCATTTGTTCTATGTCTGTTTTCTTCATATATCGAGCTGCATAGTGTAATGGAGTAGCGCCATATTCACCTTGTATGTTAACACCTTAATAAAAAAAATATTTTAATAAAATTAAAACTGTAAATTAAAATTTTTTTTTTAAGAAATATCCAGAAAAAATCTGGAATTATAAATGCATTTTGTGTAATTAAAAATATCTCATGTGTTTAAAAACTTATTTATAAAAAAACTTTGACAAAGATAATGTTGTGTAAAAATTCAATATGTAATTTACTAAGGGTAGGATAATCATAAACATGCTGATAACAATGTTGATATATTGAAAATCATATCACACTTGTTTTTATGATGCCAATAAATTGGAAGTATCATCTCGAATTGTTATTGAATATAAATATTTTTGCAATATATTTTGAGACCTTTGCAAGATAAAAAGATTCAAGATTTTTTTGAAATTTGAAAGCAGGATAACTAGTACTTTCTAGATAAATTTGTTATCATTTTATCACATCAAATATTTTTCATCATATGATAAATTTATAAATTTATCATATGATGTTTTAACATATTTATGTAAGAAATTAGTTTTTTATTAAACACACTTAAGCAGAGAAAAAAATTGTTTCTTTTTGCAAAAAAATTTTAAAACTATTTTACATTTTTTGAAAATAAATAGGGAATTCCTAATAAGCTCAAGGGGAGAGGAAACTCTCTCCTTGAGCTTATTAGGAATTCCCTAATAAGCTGCTTGGGATGGGTGTTAAAAAAATAACACCCTTCCCAAGCAGGTGAAAGTAAGTTCCAACGACATTTGGATGCTATAAATGTTAAAATGTATAAACCAATAAACTTTAAAATGTTTTAAAAAATATTGTAAAATTCACTAAAACTTTGTTATAAATCAAATGTCAAATGTTTGATTGTTTCAGCTTTTAAAAACTATATCAGCAAGCCTTCCCGGAAGAGCGTGCGGTCCCAAGCTTTGTTAGTCCAGGCTTAAAAAATTTTTTTTAGAGAACTTGATCACGCTTTTATATGTTAAGCATTTTAAGAATTTGCGGCAAAATAAAGCTATAAGAAATTAGAGAAAATAAAACAATACTTGAAGAAAGGAAATGAAAACTATACAAAATAGAAAATTTAAATATAATAAACTAAAAAAATTAGAAAATTAAAAAAAAAAAAATTATAAAAAAATAATATCCTTAAATATTTTAATGTTTTTGTTTCCTTTTTTTTAGGGCGTTTGTTATTTTCCACTACCAAAATTGATACAAGTCGAGAAAAAAAGCAGATAAAAATATAACGAAAATAAAATATTTTTTGATATACAATTTTTTTGCGACTTTTTTCAGTCAGTATTGTGGATTTAAACCTATTAGTTTATTCCCTGATAAATTATTGTTATTGATGATCCTCCAAAAGTTTGTGGGTTAGTTTGTTAATTTACTAAACTTTTTAAGGAAATTTTTAGGAGCCTATTTAATACTTTTTTTTAAGTTTTTAAATACATTTTTTCAAACACAGCAATTGTTATATTCATTATCTTGAGTATCTTGTAAATACATTGGAAATTGGGCAATATTAAAGAAACAATTTCAGACATGCATCAAATGCGGTAAATACATTTATAAAAGAAACCATGTTATTCTTTTATTTAATTTTTTTATTACAAAATTTATTATTATTTCATTACAAAATTTATTAATCATATAATATATTTTACAAATAAATAGCAATTTATTTTCTTATTTTCCTATTATATAAGTATTGAGAAAAAATGTCAAATATAGCAAAAACATTTTTAAAAGCTTACAGATGTCAAAACGAATAAATGTAAGAAAGAATATTAGCAAAATTTCTCATAGTTCTAGTGTACATAGCAAATTAGTTTCCTAATTATACAGACTGATGAAAATCGTGAATAAATTTCTTATCAAAACTTTCAATTGTTAATAAATTTTTATAAAAGATAATATGTTTTGTTTCATCAACTTGTATCAAGCTCTGTAAACTTTAAACGTGGACAAACAAGGTGTGCGACCACAAGCGCTTCCTGAGAAGGCTTGATCACCGTAACTAGTTTATAATATTTGAATTTACTTTTATTTGTATGAGTTACTAAAGTAGTTGCCAACAAACCCATAAATTAATATGTATATAAATTATAAAGTCTGCAGATTGTGGCATACATTATGCTGACTTTTAGGCCTACAATAAAATGGAAAAGACAAGCTTCAACTAAAATAAAAAAAATTAGTTTATATATATATATATATATATATATATATATATATATATATATATATATATATATATATATATATATATATATATATATATATATATAAGAAAAACTTTATAAACTTTTTTTTCTTAAAGTTTTAAAGTTATTTAATACTAACTTATGCACTTAAGGATTACTTAAACAATTAAAAAAAATTTAACAGGGTGGCCAGATAATTTTTGATTTTATTTTCCCTGAATTTTTCTTGGGATTCCGATTTAAATTTATTAGTATTGTTATAACTTTGAAAAATTGTAGTCGTCAATTAAACAATTATAAGTCTCATTCTTTTACTGTATCTGTCCCTGCATACTTCAAAAACTTTTATTTGTCTAGCTTTTTTACCCGCACTTCAACCATTTGGAACCCTCTCCCATCTTCATGTTTTTCTGACTCATACAACCTTCAAATTAGTATCACAAAGAGCAAGTAGGTCTGATGAACTTTGCAATAAATAACACTCAACAGAAAAAAAGTTACTTCGAACACTACGAATGCTAGTGAATGATAGATTTAGAGAACTTGGTGATGACGATGGTTTTTTGTGTTTTATAGTTTTTGGTACTTCATTTTTAAATTTGTTAAAGAACTTGATTCAAAGCACAGATAGTACCCAATAGACTATTTAATAGTCCAAGCAAATGTCTCAGGGTTAGGGTTAGGGTTGAATAAATTATAAAGTCTGCAGATTGTGGCATATATTATGCTGACTTTTAGGCCTACAATAAAATGGAAAAGACAAGCTTCAACTAAAATAAAAAAAATTAGTTTTTCTCAGTATTCATTTTGTCTTTTGTTTTAATTAAAAAAATTTAGCCTAAACATTTTTTTTAAAATTCTCTTTAATACAAACACAACATGTCTAAATAATGCATTTATATAGTTATAAGTGAATTAAGTACTTTTGTATATTAGCACTTTTGTAAAGGAATGAAAAAAAATTATTGATTTGAAACTATAAATAAATAAACAAAATAGTTAAATGTAATACAAACATTTTAATGTAACTTAAATTAAATTTAAAAATAGAAGTAAATGGCTAAATGTGAGGGTGAGATTGCCATTTTGTACGTAAAATTTAAATAGCGTAACGCTTCTTAACAAGGCCTGCTCTATCATTCTGAAAATGACAGCAACCATTTGGAAAGTAGTTTGTAGTAACAATATTCAGAATATCTATCTACTTGTGTTGATTTATTTTGCCCTCAAAAATATGAAGCTACCCAATATAATTTACTGAAAGTTTGAATTATACTGTTTTTGAAGGTGCTTAATAGTTTTGACTACTATATTAATGAGATGACATTTTGACAAATAATTTCCAAAACAGTTTTTCACACCTTTGTGATCCATTTTAAAATTTTACTCAAAGATGATTTTGGTGAGGTTGTACAACTTAGTACTTTAGTTAATTTATTTTATTTCACAATTTTTAGCATAATAGTTTCACCTTTTTGAATTATTTAAAAATAAATGATGGAGCTTTTCTTAAAATTGTATTTTAACTATGCAAAATTCATGTTTTATTTAGGATAAGTAATGGTGAACTTTATTTCCAATGTGGTGGGATAAATTTTAATGTTGAAGAAATATGTAAATTTTATTTCATAAATAACCTTTCGAATAAGCATTCAAAGAAAGATATAGGAAATTTTTCCTCGTTGCAAACTTAAAGGTGTGCATTTTAAAATACTTGATACTTTTTGATTGAGTTCTTTTATTAATTAGTAATCAAGCATAAAGCCAATACTTAATCTCAAGTTTTTATCACAAAAAAAAAATACATTTTGTCAAATTAGTATTCATAATATTATTAATTTTTTCTTTTTAATTTTATGAATCTTGTTGAATTAATATAAAATATATATAAAAAGAAAACATATCCAAAAAAATAGAAAAACCTTACTTGCTCCATTTTCAACAAGTAATTTTACAATATTAAAATGACCATATCGAACTGCATAATGAAGAGCTGTAGTCTCCTCTTCGTCTTTCTTGTTAACTTTTCTTCTGTCTTTACCATATTGACTCAAATAATTTTCAACAGTTTTTACCTGACCATCTCTAGCTGCCTAGAATATTATTTAACCAAAACTCGTAAGACATTTTAAAAAGAACTAATTATAAAAATATTATAAAAATTATGTTAGGTATATTACATACTTGATGTAATGTCAACAGAGAGGCTTTGTTTAAAGCATCTGCTTTTTTTTGCTTTGAATTTGGATCAAGTGGTACTAAAACACTAAGGATTTCATCTTGGTGAAATTTTGTTAAAAAATGATGATCATTTCCATTCTTTTCTTTGTTTGTCATTATTTTGTAAAAACTGAAATACAATTTTAAATTATAAGCAAAAAACATAGTTGTCTTTCTATATAAAGTACTTGTAAAAATTCGCAAACACTAAGTTTACTTAAGGGAGATTCCACATCAAGTGGAACCACTTTTTAGTCAAATCCAACATCACCGACTCGAATTTTGATGAAAATTGGCTCACATGTTGAGCATATGGACAGCAGAAATATATGTAAATTATTTTGACTAAGATCAATTATTTCCTGAGATATGACCTTTCAATGTTTTGAACTTTTCACTTGACCTTGGTTATTTAAAATGCCATAACTTTTTTGCTATTATCTTAGGAAGTTGATTTTGGTGGCAAACAGAAGCTCTTGCACAGACGAAAAACTTTGCATCTATACAAAAAAAGTGTTAAGTTCAATAGAAAAAAAAGTTATTGGTCATTGGTCATTTGACCTTTAAACCTGGTCTGAAAATAGGCGAAAATAGCAAAGTGGTCTGGTCTGAAGCAAAGTGGTCTGGTCTGAAAATAGGTGAACCTGGTGAAAATAGCAATGGTCAAAGGTCATAGTTTTATTTTTACGCATTGCTTTTTCTATTGTGGATATACCATGAAAAAATCTTTTTGGGATTCCCATAAACAGCTTTAAAATTAATTTTAAAGTATAAGTAGGTTCTAAAAATTTAATATTTAAATACCTTATAATCATACAATATTTTAAGGTAATTTATTGAACATAGGCCCTAGGTTATATAATACCTACCCTATACCAAATATACTATAATTTGGTTAAACTTGGCATATATATACATATATATAAATATATATATATATATATATATATATATATATATATATATATATATATATATATATATATATATATATATATATATATATATACACACAACCCTCGGAATTAGGGTCAGCAGTTAGGTCGGAATTAATGCCGACCTAACTGCTGACCTAAAAGTGTTTGGGGTCGGCAAAAAATTGCCAACCTTGTTTCAATGTTTTACAGCAAGACCTTTGTATCAAACTTTTCTAGCCGACCTATAAAAGATTGAGGTCGGCAGGTTATTGACGACCTCAATTTTCTTAATTCCAAGGGTTGTATATATATATATATATATATATATATATATATATATGTATATATATATATATATATATATACATATATATATACATGAATACATGATTACTTCTCTTTTTTCTGGATCGCTCTCCAACACACAACCTATCACTAATGTTCATCATACTCTACAACCATGTAATCAGTAATTGAACTGAAGTTGAGCTGGCTAACATTCTGTGACATAATTATTTCAATTCTAGACACAGAACTGGAACTATAATCTTGTACTTGAAGTTCATTCGTTGATAATGGTTTAAAGCTATAAAGTTTTTGGGTACCAGGAATCGTTTTAGCATTCAAAAATCTTTCCTTCAATATTGTGGATTCGATTTGCCAATCATTTGCAGTGAGGTATTCGAAGGAAATTCCATGGATATTTTCTTTAGCAAACGCATATAATTGATAAGTGGTCATTATTTGGTCATGGTATGGACGTTGTAAGCTTGCTTTTACTGCTTCACGTTTAAAAATTCCTCCAACTCCATTACTAGGGCCCTTACCATGACTAGTGGCAAATAAATGCCATTCGACTGGTATACAAAAGTATACTTTGTGATAACACCAATTTATTATATTCTTACAGTTTTTGTATTGTGCTTCACAGCCGTTACTAAAATATGTTACTTTTAATACTTCAAATTTCACTTTTAAAAAAATAATAAGTTTACGCTGAAAAAGATGAACTGCAATTGTGTCATAAGTATTACATTCCAAAAGCAGCACACAACTACCATGACATAAATTTCCTTCAAATTTATAATAAAAATTTATCAGTGGAATGTATAAAGGTTTGAAGCTGAGACCTATCTGCTGTAGTCTACTGTTTATACTCAATTTCTTCAACTCCTTTAATTTCATATCATTGCAACAGCCATTCCTTTAGCATAGCAACTCCAGGGCAATTTTTACATTCGCCTCGAGGACAGGCTGGCAAAAAAGGATTGCATTGGATTATAGCCAAAGCATGTTTGTAGTTCTTAATAGGGGTTTCTAGTTCATCTTCTAGTTGTAATTCATCCATATGTGATCTGACTATCATGAGCTTAATATTTTGGTGAATGGTACATACACACACAGTGAGTACCACTTTGAAAACCCGATTCTGATATTTGGATACTTTTCTGAAAATAATTGATAAACTTCTTTCCAATTACTTAAAACTAATCTTTTCTGAATATGTTTTCTTTCCCCATTTTCCATAACAGATAGAAAATATTTTTTTCCAGGCATTACATGGCTAACAGAGTCAGAATAATAAAACTCTTTTACCATATCTTTCACATGTACAGGTAGTGATTTTCCTTTTTTTGGGTTAAGGGTTGATAAAACAGGGTCACCACTATTAAAACTGAGGCTAAAAATAAGGACTTTAAGGAGAATTAAGGATATATTTTCCTAATTTATAAGGAGATTTGGTCGCAAACACCAAATTTTTCAAGGAGAAAATAAGGAGAATTAAGGAGAAAATGATTACTTTAAAAACAGAATCGTTTTTTTTTCAATAAATATTGAATATAAATAGATAAACTATTATAAATATAATATACTATATATATATATATATATATATATATATATATATATATATATATATATATATATATATATATATATATATATATATATATATATATATATATATATATATATATATGTATATATATATATATATACATATATATATATATATATATAACATTAAAAAAGTTCATTTTTCTTTTTAACAAGCTTCTTTTTATCAACATAACTTTTCAAGAGACTTTTTTTCATAGCTTTTCAAGAGACTCTAGTTTTTCAAAGGCAGCTCTTTTTAATGCATTAGATATTGATATGTCAGCTTTAATGTCATCTAATTACAAAGAGAATCATTAAATAATGACATTTCATTTAGTATTATATGAACTAGAAATTAGTAAAAGAAAAACAAGGACAGCCTAATTTCAAATTTCAAAACTTGACCTAAAATATATGTAACACCACTAGATTAAAAAATATTATATTTAAGTCTTTGATTTCCATGTACAAAGTGGCCAGCCACTTTGTACATGGAAATCTAAAAAAAAAAATCTAAAAAATGATTTTTAAACCAAAAAATTAAAAATAATTAAACATGTTAATTAAAAAAAAGATCAGCCAAAAGTTAAGGATATATTTCTAATAATACGTAAGAACAATTAAAAAAAAAATACAGCAAAAAAAACTACTTTATTATTTTTTAGAACTACATTTCTCTTGTAATCATTGATTTACTCTCTTTGGCATTGAATTTACAAGACTTGATATATTGATATCTGATATCGTTGTTTTCTCCTTTAAATATATCAATTGAGGGAAGAAGGCATTATCAATATTCTAAAATTTTAATATATCTATCAAAATTAATTCGACATTCAAATAATCAACAGCATACAACTCCTGTATAGTTCATGCAGGCCCAAATGCCTACATGTGCTACTATTTTGCTTGGTTCGCTTTAATGTAAAATCAAATATGCAATATTTAACTTTTTTTTCAAATTGTTTTTTTGACAATGAGATAGTCCTTGGTTTCAAAGAAAAATAGATTCATAACGTGTTTTTTCAAAGATTGTCAACCGTGATTTAGGAGTTTCACGCTGTATTTTTTTATAGCTCACTTTGTAACTTTTTTTTATTTGATTTATTTATGTTATTATTAGTAATATTTCAAACAACAAAAACAAAAATTTAGAGTTAGTAAATGCTGATAGAGAAAATAAAAGCAACATTATAAAAGAAAATCATCAAATAAAGCACCAATCCTCAACTTTTAACCAACATTAAAAAAAATGAAAATTATAAAGTAGATGTTTTAAAATTATATATAATTAGTAATATAAAGTAATATTTAAGGAAACAACATGTCAATTAAATAGTAGACTTTTAATTAGCACTAATAAAATATTGAAAAAATTAAACAGTTTTCAAAATAACTTCAATCAAACAGGTGCTTTACAAAAAAAGAAAAAGTGGGCTCTCTATATATATAAATATATATTTATATATATAATAAATATATATTAGGGTGCATCACAAAACAACAATTTAAAAAATGTAAAGATTTTGTCTGACACGTAATTTTATTCTGTATATTAAAAACAATGACTTTCAAAAATTTTAGAATAAGGAATATTTTTAGAGGTTCCCCAACACCCTTCAATATTTGACCGCTTTTTAATATTTAACAAAAATATAGTTTTTCAAAAGTAGGTCATGTTGGGTCTAAAATTAAGCGAAATTTTAAAAAAATTTCAAAAATAATCATCATTTAAAAAAAAAAACATTTAATATTTCACTGCTATGAAATCTACAAAGAATGCACCTTTTTTATTTTTCCTTTAAAATGTCATATTTATTGCAGTAAAATCTAATGTGAATATTTTTTTAATAAAATGATGATTATTTTTGAAATTTTTATAAAATTTTGCTTAATTTGAGACCCAACATGACCTACTTTTGAAAAACTATTTTTTTGAAATCATTAGGGACCGGTCAAATATTCAAGGGTGTTAAGGGACCTTTAAAAAAATTGAAAGCCAGTGTTTTTTTAATATATAGAACACGATTAGGTGTCAGACAAAATCAATTTTTTTAAATTGTTGTTTTATGATGCACCCTAATATACATATATATATATATATATATATATATATATATATATATATATATACAACCCTTAGATGTTGTCCGAAAGTTTTTTCGATATTTTGTTGACAAAAAGTAAAAATTAAAATGCAAGACCGGAATTTTTTTTTTTTAATAATGATAGACTGCCTGCCCCAACCAAACCCTCAGTCGATGTAGCAGCACTCCCTTGCGGGTCAGGCTATTTGTCAGTCGATGTAGCAGCACTCCCTTGCGAGTCAGGCTATTTGTCAGTCGATGTAGCAGCACTCCCTTGCGAGTCAGGCTATTTGTCAGTCGATGTAGCAGCACTCCCTTGCGAGTCAGGCTATAAGATAGTCGATGTAGCAACACTCCGCGCATGATTTACAGAAAAAAAATAAAAATAAAATCATTTTATTAAAAAAAATAAAAATAAAAACATTTTATTAAAAAAAATAAAAATAAAAACTTTGTTTATATTGTTAAAAACATTCAAAATGTTATAAAAACATTCAGAATGTTTTTAAAAACATTCTGGTCAATTAAATTTGCGTTTTTGTGGTTTTTTTAAAAAACGATTAATTTGTAATTAAATTAATGGTTTTTACTTTCGTCCAACACGGAAATGTTGGACGAAAGTCAAAAGTACTTAAAAGTGACGTCTGTGTGGGCGTAATAATCACTTTTTTCCCTCCTCTCTTCCAAAAGACAACAAACTATAGATATATATATATATATATATATATATATATATATATATATATATATATATATATATATTAAGTAATTCCCCAAGGCCAAGAAGGCCACTACATACAAGAAGGCTACTTGTGGTTATAACCCTCTCCCAAATCAATAACTCCGAAACACGAATCTTGACGAACAAGGCCGCTGCACGGAGAAACAAGTTGATGTATATATGTATATATGTATATATATATATATATATATATATATATATATATATATATATATATATATATATATATATATATATATATATATATAGTTCTATAGATTGTTGCATTTGGGAGTACGGAAGGAAAAAAATGATTCTTATGCCAACAAATACGTCACTTTTAATAACTATTGACTTTCATCCAACATTTGTGTGTTGTCAGAAAGTTAAAACCATTAATTTAATTACAAATTAATCATTTTTTTAAAAAACGCAAATTTAATTGACCAAAATGTTTTTAAAAACATTCTGAATGTTTTTAATAATATAAACAGTTTTTCATTTTTATTTTTTTTAATAAAATGTTTTTATTTTCATTTTTTTTTACTGTAAATCATTCACGGAGTGTTGCTACGTTGACTAACTTTTGGCCTGATTCGCAATAAAGTGCTGCTACATCGACTGACAACTAGTCTGACTTGCAACGGAGTGCTGCTATATCAACTGATAAATAGCCTGACTCGCAACGGAGTGCTGCTACATCGACTATCTTATAGCCTGACTTGCAAAGGAGTGCTGCTACATCGACTGAGGGTTTGGTTGGGGCAGGCAGTTTATCAAGTTTAACAAAAAAAAAATTCGGGTCCTGCATTTTAATTTTTACTTTTTGTCAACAAAATACGGAAAAACTTTCTGACAACCAGTTAGGGGTTATATATATATATATATATATATATATATATATATATATATATATATATATAATATCGGAAAAAAACACATCTAAAGTTTTTACAGTATTTGTGTTTATAAGTCCCTGTGTAATAAGGTTAATATATATACTAAGGAGGTAATCCACTGTTATTCAGGGTGGTAACCCTCCTACAAAAGACATCAAGAGGTAATCCACTGTTATTCAGCGTGGTAGCCCTCTCATATATTTATAAAAAATATATATAAAAAAAACAAAAAAACATGGAGTTCGACTATGAATGTTTAGAAGAGCAAAATTGGCCAACAATTCCTAGTGCATCTGCTGAAGTTACCAAAAATATGCATAAATGGTGTGGCAAAATATCATATATCGTTTCTGACCTTTTAAAGCAACTTAAAATTCTTGAAGATGAAAAGTTAAATGTATCAATAGCAACATCAAATAAACCAACAACAATATTCACATATGCACAAGCAACATCAATTCAGCAAAATCAATCAAAACCAAAAGAAACTGAATTGGTAATGATGACAAAAATTACAAACGAGTTTAATAATAAAAAAAGAATTGAAAACAACATCATTATAAGTGGGGTAGCTGATCATGCTATAAAAAAATCTGCTATCATTCATGATATAGTGTATAATCATTCTCTAGATATTTTTATACTCACTGAAACTTGGATAAAGTCAGACGACCCTCCTGCAATTCAAGAAGATATGGCCCCAACAGGCTTTAAAACAATTCAATACTGTCGATCAGATCATCGTGGAGGAGGCGTTGCAATAGTATACCGGGACAACTTATATATCAAACCAATCTCGTTATTGTCTACCTGCCTGTCTTATGAACGTACATCTGCCAAACTAAATCTGGCAAATAATATCTACAATATTATTGCTATTTACCGATCAAATCCAATCATTCCAACAAATATTTTCTTTTTAGAATTATCTGTTCTGTGTGGTGACTTTAACTGCCCAGGTACTACTCCAACAACCTGCAATCCAAGACTTGCTGAGATTCTAGAGACCTACAACATGATACAAAGAGTTCAATCTCCAACCCGCATATCATCTACTACCAGTATAGCCAACTTGCTTGATCTAGTAATAAATCGACATGATGACATTTCACTCAACAATATTCAAGTAACTGATGAGGGTATTTCAGATCACTATATGATTCGGGTTGCACTTTATCATCAACCTTCAAATAGTAAAACTGTTTGGTTTTCAAAACGAAACTTTAGAAAACTAAACTTGTCATGCTTTATAAAAGAATTGCAAGTAATGCTATGTTGCTTATCACCTGAAAACAATGTGGATGATTATGCTGAACAAGTAAGAGCAAATATAACAACTGTTCTCGATCATTTAGCACCCATTCAGAAATATTCAATGCGACCTGGTAAACATGATGATAAATGGTTATTTTCAGATGCCAAGAATAAAAAAATCAGACGTCGTAAACTGGAGCGTTGTTATAAAAAAACTTATCAGATAAAAAACTATATCGAATTGCATGCCACGAGTCATCAGCAGCAATTCATAAATCCAGATTTAATCACTATAAGGCAAAACTAAATTCAGCATATGGTAATCAGAAAGAAACATGGAATATTGCCAAGAAATTACTACATTCAATTAGTTCTAAAACTAAAAACACAATACCAGAAGCAAAATGCAATATAATAAGTCAATATTTTATAAACAAACTTGAAAGTATAAAAAATACTATCCAGGAAAGGCTTGCAAAAAACCCAAAATCCAAATTTATCTCAGAGTTACATCCTCCGGTAAATATTTTAGCAACATTTGGTACAGTCACACCTACAGATGTGTCAAAAATAATCAAAGCTCTCAAACCTAAGACATCGCCACTTGATATTATTCCAACATACATCCTTAAATCTTGTTCAGAACTTTTCAGTCTAATTATAGCTCACCTTGCTAACCTCTCATTCAAATCTGGAGTTTTCCCAGCCTCATATAAAGTTGCTCAAATAACACCAACTCCCAAAAAATCAGGACTAGCAGAATTTGACTTATCAAATCTACGCCCAATATCAAATCTCAATACAATTTCCAAAATTCTTGAAAAGCTTGCATTATCTCGTCTTCTTCCACACGTAACTTCATCTATTAACTTCAATCCTTTACAATCTGGTTTTAGATCGAATCACTCAACCGAAACAGCACTGTTAAAGATATGCAATGACATCCTGCTAAACATTGATGATGCTTTGAACACTATTCTCCTATCTCTTGACATATCTTCAGCATTTGATACAATTGATCACAGCCTGCTGATTTCCCGTATTAAAGATGAATTTGGTGCCACAGATATTGCACTAAAATGGCTGACATCATACTTGCACTCTTGAAAATCTTTAGTTTCTATTGGATCAACAAAATCTAGACTAATAGCAAGTTCAACAGGAGTACCACAGGGTAGTGTATTAGGCCCATTTCTATTTTCCATGTTTGTTTCACCTATATATCCTATTATAGCTAAACTCGGTACCAATCATCATCAATATGCTGATGATACCCAACTTTATACTGTCATCAACCCAGGCATAGATAGCATTAATGAAATCAATGTGTGTGCTGATGCAGTAACGAAGTGGTTTCTAGAAAATGGACTTCTACTCAACCCAAATAAAACAGAAGCTGTTTTATTTGGATCTAGAAAACAAATTACCAAGCATAAAAATGATTCAAAAATTGTTATTTCTGGAACAACACTATCTACAATAAATTCAGTAAAAATCCTTGGCGTCACCCTAGATTCATCACTCTCTATGGACAGGCACATAAACAACACTATTAAATCCAGCAATTACCATATTCGTGCACTTCGCCACATTCGTCCATGTCTGACTAAAGAAGCTGCAAATACAATTGCATGTGGCATTGTTAACACTCAGCTTGACTATTGTAACAGTCTTTTATCTGGTACTTATCAAAAAAATATTAAAAAACTCCAACGAATTCAAAATAGCTTATCTCAAATCGTTTTCCATTCTCCTATTCATTTAAATTCAGAAATATTGCTGAAATCTCTTCATTGGTTACCAATAAATCAAAGAATAATCTATAAGATATCAGTTATCACATATAAAATTTTATTATCTAAATCTCCTGCATATTTATTTGAACTCCTAGAAGTCCGAATTTCAAAACAAAAAACTAGATCATTAGACAGTTGTCAACTTAAACGTCATCAACAAAAAACTTCTCTGGGCTCAAATTCTTTTTGTATGACTGCACCTCGAATTTGGAATGGTTTATCTATGAACACGCGAAACTCAACCTCTTTAGAAACATTTAAAAAAAGATATGAATCTTTTATAAACGCTTTTCCAAACTCATAGCCAACTTGTTTTAGTGCTTCTGAATTACTTCATCACTATTGTGATTGTTGTAAATAATGGCACTTTAATCTCTAATTATTATTATTATTATTATTATTATTATTATTATTATTATTATTATTATTATTATTATTATATATATATATATATATATATGTGTGTATATATATATATATATATATATATATATATATATATATATATATATATATATATATATATATATATATATATATATGTGTGTGTGTGTGTGTGTGTGTGTGTGTGTGTGTATATATATATAAATATATATAGGTGTAGGATTTCAAATCATCAAAGAATCAAAGAAGTAAATATTTGCTTCTCTATTAATAAGTATAATCTATATACTTTAATAAAATTTCCTTGAAAACAATGATAGAAAATAAGGAGAAATTAAGGAGAGCAATTAAATTTGAACTTTTTTTAAGGTTATTTAAGGACTTTTAATGAGCTTTTTTTTTTTAAGGATATTTGAGGTTTTTAAGGAGGAGTGGGAACCCTGTAAAACAACTTTTGTTATTAAAACTTCTTTTGCTTGAGATAAAAGTCCATGCAAACAATTGAATTCTCTCATCACTTTTCAATTACTCCATTGAGCAACAAATATTGTCAAAATCAATCAAATCAAATCCTGGAGCACTTTAACAATGTCATCAGCACATCCGTTGGAAACTTTTTTTTAGTTGCTTCATATTCATTATCCTCTGAAGTATCAATGGCAATATCATCTGAATTAGGTGATAAAAGTTCTTACTTCCTTTTTTTTATAGTTTTTTAAGCTTTTTCTTTTTCTCAGGAATATAACTTTTAAGAGTTTGTAACTTGCATTTATTCAAGGGTGACTCACCCAATAACGACAAGGATTTATTAAAAAATGAAATTTCTTCTTCCTGACACTGATAATTTTCATCTCCCTTGTCACTACAAATATCTTGAGATCTGGAACTGCCTTAAAAATCTGACTCTGTATTACAATATGCAGAATTTTTATCATCACATAATCCTATTTCGGAAGGTAAACCAGGGATCCTCTTTCGGCAAGTATCACATAATTTTGCTCCAGCCGTAAGTTTTGAAGGATATATAGCTACCTGCCGACTAGTAACTACCCTTAAGGTTTTATATTGATTTTTCTCATGGTGTTAGAAGGGATCATAACAATAGTGTTGTCTCTTTAACTCTTTTACTTGCGCTTGAAATGCCATTTTTAATCTGAAAGTTGGTAAAAACTTCTTACTTAGTTGTCTTTTAATGACTAATTCAATGGAAATAAATTGATTATTTTAATATAATAATATATATCTTTAAGCCTCATATAATTTAATACTGACTTGAGTATGTATATATAGTACTAGTAATTAAATTACAACTTAGAAAATAAAAGTAAAAAAGTAAATAATAATAGTATATACCTACAATGGGCTATTTACAGTAAATGACCTCAAAATACCGCATTTGTGAGGCCGATAAATATTAAATTTTTAGAACCTACTTATACTTTATTATTAATCCTAAAGTTGTTTATGGGAATCCCAAAAATATTTTTTTATGGGACATCCAAAATAGAAAAAGCAATGTGTAAAAAAAAGAAAAAATTATGACCAGGGTCAAAGGCCAAATGACCAATAACTTTTTTTCTATTGAACTTATCACTTTTTTGTATAGACACAAAGTTGTTCGTCTGTGCAAGAGCTTCTGTTTGCCCCCAAAATCAACTTTCTAAGTATAATAGCAAAAAAGTCATGACATTTTAAATAAGCAAGGTCAAGTGAAAAGGTTAAAACTTTGAAAAGTCAAATCTCAGGAAATAATTGACTTTAGTCAAAAAAACTGAAATTTTTTTCTTCTATCCATATGCTCAACATGTGAGCCAATTTTCATTAAAATCCGAGTCTGTGATGTTCGATGGGTGGTTCCACTTGACGTGGAATGCCCCTGAAGTAAAATTATACATTAAACATCTTTCTTATAAAACTATATATTAGATATGCTTTATGTTTAAACTTGAGTTAACAAACTTTTGGCATTTGCATTGCAATAGTTGTTTACTTTAGAGTTAAATTTACGGTATTTTCAAGTCTCAATAATTCTTATGAGTTAATTACTTTATAATTAAACTTTCAGCATTGCCAAGTTTCAATAGTTTTCATAAATCTTTTTAAGAAACAATCACAGCATTACTTTAATTGGCAGTTTCGTCAGTATTTCATATACAAAAACTATTTATCTTTTAAAACTATTTGTAACTATTCAAGCAGATTCATAAAACACAATTTCAAAGTTCGTATAAAAGTTATCACTGAATATTACTCAAAGAATTCCAGATTTCATTTTCGATAAATAATACTAAACAAACAAACAAAAAGATCTTCTTTAATTGATTGTATCAACTATTATTTACAAAAACCTAATGACCTTAAATTGCAAAATAAAGCTCATAATTTAAAAAATTGTTTTAAAAACAAACTACTTTAAAAACAAACTTTAAAAACATACTAGAAAAATTATCCCCCAAAGAATAACAATAGTAGCAAAAAAAAAAAACATATATGATTATATAGAATTATTTATAGTATAACATATATTAATATATTACTAAATTGACTTTTGATAAGTGTACAATATCAATAGTGTGGTTACATAAAATATAAATACATGCTTTTAACGACATTCTTAGATTTATATACTATTATTTTTAATTAAAAAATTGTTAAAGAAAAATTTATAAAGCACTAAACATGATTCTTTATGTTATTAACTTACGCTTCTTAATTGATTTGAATGGTTTTTCTCGTGATTAGATTTTTTTTTATTTGAAACTAGATTATTTTTGTGTTATGATTTTTTCCCGGTGTATTTGTTTTTTTTATCACTACCGAACCTAACGAACAAATTTAATTATTTCATTAAATTTGTTTTATTTTTGTCTTTTAAGACATTTAAGACATTTTAAGACTTTTAGGACTTTTAAGACTTTTAAGACATTTTAAGACTTTCAAGACTTTTAAGACATTTTAAGACTTTTAAGACATTTTAAGACTTTTAAGACATTTAAGACGAGATATTTTGTCTTTTAAGGCAAAGTGAGAAGAAACGGGGTGGGGGGTGGGGGGAAGATTAGAAGGGAAACATGAAAAAATAAAAATAAAAATATGACATTTAGAAAATTTTAAACAGCATCCCAACGCTAATGGGTCGTCCATAAATTACATCACGCTTTAAGAAAGATGTGTGGGGTGAGAGGGGAGGGGGTTTGTGGTTTTGTCAAACTAGCTAAAACGACACGGCTCTCGCAGTTGTTAGCATTAGATGCTAATAACTAGCTAGTGTGTTTTCCACAAATTATTGAACCAGACTTCTCGGAACATTCTCCTCCATCAAAATTTTAAACGACTCTCTCTTTTCTTTCAAGTTCCAAAACTGGAACGTTTCTTTTAGTATTGACACAACATCAGCTTGCAGGTCTTTGATAGGTTGCGTGAACATAATATTATTGCCATTTATAATGCACTGGACAAAGTTTAAATCAAGTGGGTTGCAGGCTTCAAACACTTCATTTATAAAGAACTTTTTATTCTGTATTGCCTGTAATTGATTGATTATCAGTGAATGTTTGATTTACTTTGATTTACTTTGTTATTTAGCAGAATAGTTGATTTTAGCAGAATAGTTTGATTTACTTTGTTATTTAACAGAATAGTTGAAATATCCTCGTAATTAGTATTTATATAACAATTTATTTTTTATTATTATTGTTAGTACTGTTTAGGTGCATTGTCTGTCTTATTTTAAATATTCCTCTATTAATCTTTATTTTTGTCTTGACAACTGTCAAAATATGCTTTGTTTGAAACATAATTCTCCTTTATTCTAATGTATTTCATTTCTTCCCTCAGGCGTTCACTGCTCGTGTGTGACCATTCGGCGAATTTTATATATGTCAGAATTATATATATGCCAAATTTTATAAATAATATTGGGCCTAGCCCGTAAGGGTTAGTGTTACGGTCATCGAGCACGACTATTTTCAAAATCATAATTACTGTCACCGCGAAAGAAGTTGTTTGTCTCTGGAAGACGCATGGGCTAGTTTTCTAGTCATAAGTCAGTTATAAATCCATGCATAGGTGTTTAATCCATCATGGTTTTCTGGGGTATGACTGGGCTGGCTTGGTGTAGTTAAGAGATAAATCTTTTACGCTGGTTACTAACAACACAAGACTCTACTGAACGACATAAACAGCACGGACTTACACATTACACCTATACACCCTTATGCACATATAGCCTTTTTACATCTTTTGCATGCTTTTTGTTCTTTTATATGATAAACTATCTTTGTTTGAACTCATTCTTATTTAGGTTCTATTTTCTTTTAATATATAGTATGTGGTTGGAATGTTAAATGCCGATTTGTATGTTATGTATATGTGGTTATCATGTGTGATTGTTTTTTCATTTTAGGATTCATATAAATATATATAAGAGCGTATCTTTTGGACTAGCGGCTTTCGACATGTTTTGTTGATGGGACGTCTTTTTGTTGTTTTTGTTATGGTCTCAAAATTACGTTTAATTCGGAAATAGAGAAAGCTTTACTTTTTCGGAAACTTCGATTTAGATATGGTTTCAAAGTTACCTTTAATTCGGACCGTAGAGAAGACTTTACTTCTTAAACAATATTTTTCCCGCCTCTTACATCGTTTTTATATGACGACTAATATCATTGCTTTATCACCCTAAATAATTTTTTAACCACTCATTTGGCTTAAATTTATCTGGTCTTATTTTAGTATTTAGTTGATCTTATTACAATATTTTTTGGTGTATGATTTATCCGCTGATTTTCATGTTGTTGCTGTTATCAAGGAGCTTTTGTGCTATATTATCGTACGTTCATTACTCGGCTTTATTTTAATTTTCACAGACACAACTTTTGTCTTTTATTATTATTCAGAGAATTTCTTATAACCTTCACTACATGTTTAAATCTTTACATTTTTTCAGGCGATATTTATATATATGTTTTTTTCTACTTTCAAATATTACTTGATTTTTAGTTATGATTTTAAGATGCGCGGGTTGTTTCATTTTCTTACACTTTAGATTGGTTAACAAAATTCGAATGAAGTATCTATGACAGCGTCAGAATTTTTTGAAGACTCTACTATGTTTTATTTTATTTTAAAAGAGTTTTTAATAGGGTATATTTCCATTTGATTGTTTTGGGTTTATTTGTGCTGGAAGTACCTTTGTGGTTTAAATCGTTGACATATTGCATGGTCTTAGGGGAAAATTCAATAGTATTTTCTGTTTGCACACTTTAGTTGTTTTAGTTTTGTTTCTGGTGTTTTTATTTGAATTTTAATTTATAGTGCTTAGTTTTTTTGTACCAGTGGTATGGTAAGTGATTTTTTGAACTATTTATATTGTGCAGTAGATCAACACTTTTTATATCATACCATCAAAAAAATATTAGTGTTTTACAAATTTGGGTATGGTTGGGTTTGGCTGTTTGTAGTGAATCCTTTTTTACTGCAGTATGGAATAGGCGTAAGTCGCGGGGTAAAGCATAAGTAGCGATGACGTTTATCTGACGGGATAAACTAGTTATAAGTGCTGATCCTCATCGAAACGCCAGTAATAATAGACGCGACTCTGAGGAGATGTTTATTACTTAATCGCTACACAAATTATGTTTACACATTGGCATTAATGTTTTTTTTCCATTCTGAGGCCTTTCATTGTTGTATGCATACTTTTTATTTTTTAATGTATTTTTTGTTTTATTTATTTTATGTTTGGTGATATATTTTTTGTTTTATCTTAGTTCATATTAGTATTTATATAACAATTTATTTTTTATTATTATTGTTAGTACTGTTTAGGTGCATTGTCTGTCTTATTTTAAATATTCCTCTATTAATCTTTATTTTTGTCTTGACAACTGTCAAAATATGCTTTGTTTGAAAAATAATTCTCCTTTATTCTAATGTATTTCATTTCTTCCCTCAGGCGTTCACTGCTCGTGTGTGACCATTCGGCGAATTTTATATATGTCAGAATTATATATATGCCAAAGTTTATAAACAATTTTAAAAAACTGATACAGGTAATTTTTACTGTACTTCGAGATACAGAAAAATAATTTTAAGACTGCTCTTCCAACAGCGTCTATTTAGCTAAGAAAACCAACAGTCAAGATAAACGTGTTCCAATCAAGGTGATTTTTTGTGTTTACTAGATTTCATTTTAATTTTGCATGTAACTTAAAATTATTTCAATTTACTTTATATTTCAGAATGTCCAGAATAAGCTCCGAGAATGTCCAGAATAAGCTGAAAAACCTGAAAATATCAAAGCCTGGACAAAAAATCTAGTCCACTTTGAGAAATCAAAATCAACAAGATCTCACATACACAAAGTTTTGCAGCCACTTGGCATTATGAATAAAATGCCAAAAGCTTATTCTGTTATTGGTCGGTATAATTACTTATCAAATTTAGAGAAGTCAGTGTATTCCAGATGTAATATGGTTGGCGCAGAATTATCTGATTTATGGCTTGAACTGAGTTTACCAAAAATTAATGAAAGGTATATAACAAAAAAAGTAGAAATTCTTATTAAAAAATATCATTCTGTTCAAAAATCCAAACAATGTTTTGAAGAAAAGTGGGATTATTTATTTGATATAACCAAAGTGAATGGTAACAGGCTTAGCAATGAAGATAAAGAATTTTATATATTACAGGTGAAAACTGATGGTCAAGCTGGTTATTGCACATCAAAAATTGTTAAAGTACATCCATCTAAAGCTGGCAAAAAGAGAACTATCATAGCTGAAACAGGTACAGTAGAGGTCAGTGATGACAATAAAGGAGACAATGAACTAGATGATGAGCAAGATTCTGATTATAATCCGCCAGGCCAAAAAACAAAGAGAAAATATGAGAACACCACTGTTGCTGTTAACTTAGTTAAGAAGTCAAAACTAAGTATTAAGAGATCAGCAGAAGTTTGCAAAAATTTATCTGAATGTGGTGTTAATGTGCAAGCACCATCCAAATCTGGGGTTTAAAGAGCTACAATGTCAGAAGCTCAAAAAATGGAAAAGCATATGATTAATCATTTAAAAAATGATGATTGGGTGTTGCATTTTGATGGTAAAAGAATTTCCGAGATAGAGTATCAAGTCTTGATTTTAAAAAATGCAGAAAAGGAGGTCAAGTTAGCCATTTTGAAACTGGGTGATGGTAAAGCTAATAGTATTTACAGTGGAATAGCTGAAGTGCTAGATAAATTTCAACTATGGAGTAGTATTAAAGTTATAATATCTGATACCACAAGTGTTAATACTGGAAGTAAAAATGGAGTTGTAAGCCAACTTCAAAGAGAATTTGAAAAAAAAAGTCTTGAACCAGTTCAATTTATTGGTTGTCAGCATCATGTGATAGACACAATTTTGAAGCATTCCATGAATGAAATTTTAGATGAAGGAAAAAACTCATCACCAGAAATACATTACAAATTTATTGTAAACCTGCAAAAAAAACTATGAAAATTTAAAATCAAACTTTAAGCAAGGTGAAAAAATTTGTAAAGTAAAGACAAATAAATGGAGAGATGATATGGACTTTTTGTTTGAGTTGATACAAAGTTACCGATACATGAAGGTGAATGGTAGCTATCCGGCTATAAAATTCAAAAGTCTGCCATCATTGAACAATGCCAGACGGAATTCAAAAGCAATCTATGCTCTTCTGGCATATATTTTAAATGAGTCGAATAATAATCAACTTCGCATGGTTTGTGACTTCATTACATCAGCCTGGTCTGATATATGGTTTTCTGACATGCAATACTCAGAACATAATTTTAACATTTTAGAGCAAGCAATAACTTCAACTACAGCCATGAAAACCTTGAAAACATTTTGGTCCCAGGAGCTCAGTCGCATACAAGGAATTCAGAGATCTAATATCTGTGCGGAAAAAGCCATAAAAATTATGCAAGAAATTTATGCAAAAGATATTGACAAGATGAACTTCAGATTTATTCTGCACAACAACTTTTAAATTGCACAAACAATTGATCTTTGTATATTAATGAACAGAAAGTTTTGTAAAAATAAATTGCTATTTTTCTGTTAATTTGTCGATTTTTACGTTATATTTTTTTACTTACGGGGGACATTTTTGAAACTTTAGCCAGTAAAACTTTTGCAATTGGTAATCTCATGTAGAATGTCAGATTTTGGCACTATACCCATGTATAGTTGTAAAAAAATCAACCCCCTACTGTTCAATAGGGTACTTCATGCTTTTCAAAAATTTCAAATTAAAAAAAAAACAATTTGGGGAGTGATTTTATTATGTGGTAGGTATTCTAAGCAACATTTAAATTAAACTTTTTTTTTTTTTTAGGTAAAAATGAACTTGAAAATTGCGATATTTAAATAAATAACATTAAAATGAAAACAATAAATAAAATTAAAAAAAAGTTATGATAAAAATTAATTATTATTACACATGGTTATTAAAACATTTTACCGGACAAAAAAATTAAATATATATATATATATATATATATATATATATATATATATATATATATATATATATATATATATATATATATATATTTAATTTTTTTGCATATGCATTATTTGCATTATTTATATGCATTATATGCATTATTTATATATATGCATTATTGATTTTTACCTAACTTGCTTGGTTTTTTAGTACGGTAAAAAGTACTTTTTACCGTACTAAAAAACCAAGCAAGTTAGGTAAAAATTACAGTTTTGAATTAGATTTGTCCATGAACACCCACAAAAAAATTTTTAATGTTTTACATGACACCTTCAACTATTTGCAACTCTAAATCTAAGTTTATGTTTATGCTTATGTCAAATGATAATGTTATGCAAAAAATGGCACCAAAAACGTCTGGAAATAAAAACACCAAAATAATTTTTATTTCATTTGCCCTCATGAGTGAAGATGTTGAACTCTAAAAAAAAACTACTCGAAATTTAAAACCTGCAGATAAATTTCTTGAAACTGTTATATGTGAAACACCAAAATGTTCATTGGACGCACACGGGTTTGGCCAAATATATTTTTATTACTTAAAATGCTAAATAAAACAATATATTTTTATGGAAAATAAATTTTTTACTAAAATCAAGCTTGAACATCAACTAAACAATTTGATTAAATCTTTCTTGGATTTCAGATTTGGAACAACATCTCTGTGCTCTATTCTTGCTCTAATAAAACCATCACGTCTCTGAAAACCACAAACAGCAGCTGCTGCTTCAGTCACTTGTTTAACAACTCTTTCATAAGACTGGGTGTGGAGAGGATAGTAAGGTACTTCCATAGGAGAATCTATTACTTTTTTTAAATCTTTTTTTGTCATATTACATGTAAAATTTGGCTCCAAGATATGTTCGTTACTCCAGTCAATGAGTTCATGGAGAGTCATAGCATCAAAGTTAAGTCTAGGTTTTTTTCGGTTTCTTACACTTACATCACCTTGCTCTGAATCTCCCCTAACTTTCATAATCATCTTGACTGCAAAAGCTCTATTTTCATTTGATGAGCTTGCAAGAAGAGAAATAAGGAGAGACTCAGAATAAGCATGAAATCCACCATTTTGAACAGACTTACTAACGGCATCCATTCGGCATTCGACTGTTTGACCTCTTAATAGATAAAGAAGTTTGATTAGATGATGGGGCCCATCGACAATAGAGTGCTTTACCTTGATTCTAAACCACATATGAAAGTATACTTGAGTCACAAACTGAGAAAGAACTTTTAGATTTTTTAAAAATATCACCTTCCAGGCCATGGTCACTAATGTAAAGCCAAAGAATTGCTTGACCGGTTGTGAGCCACCTGCTATGGCAAAGATTGCCACATTTTCTGTTGACAAGTGAATGATTCAAGATACCTGATTCAAGACAAGAAACTAACTTTCAAGATTTGCAATCAGGTGTCTTAAAGGTAGCTCATTGGTATGTAACATGCAAATTGACCAAAAACATTTTCTTCCAATTAGTTTCTCCAGATCCGCCGTTGTTACCAGATCCAGTCATTGAATTTGTAAAATCTGTTCCGATCACAATTATAGCTTGATGAATTCCTCCAGGAACCATCCAGTTATAAAGACCGATTGCAGCTTCTTTAGCTGGTTTGTTTGGATCCTTTGAAGGTGTAATGGGTCAAATAGCTTCCATCTGGTTCAGAAGTAACGATTATGTTCTCTTGCTTTTCTGTTCTTCGACAAAAAACGCTTTAGTAATTGAATCTTCAATTAAAACTAGAGTAGGATTTTTTCTTCCATCTACAAATATGCCTTTGATAGGAGCTTCAATAATTAGTTTTTCTGACAAAACTCTAGTTTTAGTCATAACCTCTTATCTGGCTCTCCAAATCTTCTTAGGATCACATGCTAAACTAGCCATTTTTAGAATCAAGTAATTTGATTTTATCAAATCTTGAAGGAAAGCAGATATAATTGCGATGTAACAGCAGGAGATATGTCAAATCAAAGAGATGCTAGTGCTGTATTAGGGATTATCATGTAATTTTGTTTAATGGTAATAAATGGGGAAGTTTTTTGTTTGGTATTATTCGAGCTGTCTTCTGAGGGTTCTTCATTTACATCTTTAATTTTTCAGGTGAAGTTTCTTGATCTAAGTCATGCCCCACTGATTCATAAACTTTGTCTTCGATGTTTTTAATTTGAACCTGTGTATTAATGTGACGTTTTTTAATCAAATTTTTTTTTTTTTCTAAAGATGCAATATCTGTTATTTTACGTTTCACTGCTTTAACCTGTCTTTTTGTTTCTTCCTTGTCTAGTTGATATATTTGGTAGCCTGATTTTTTACCAACCTTATCACTTTGAGATCTGAGCCATAGTAAATCAATTTTTAACCTCCTTACAAGGAGAATTTTCATCTGTACAATGTAAAATGTTACACTTACATTTTGTTATATCTTGGGGTCTTAAACAAAGCATTGGATTGAGACCATTGTTTCAATACCAAGTCTACCAATACCTCCGAGATTTCTTTTATAGGTAGATGACATCTCCTAAAAAAACATAAAGTTTAAACTGTTTTAACATTGTTTGAAATACTTGAACTGTCTAATACTTGGACGTCCTTTGAATGTTCTAAGACGCCCAATGGGTGTCCAGATGTCTAATGGATGTTCTATGGATGCTATTAGACGTCTTGTGCCCACTAAAATTCTATTATATTGTTTATATTATATCGTAATATCGTTTCAAAAAACTCACCTATCAAGATCATCAGAAAGAAGCAAACTTTTCTGAATATGTAGACCTTTCCTTAGTATATCTCTCAGTGTAGTAACTTCTGTTTCCAACCAATCTTTTCCTACTCCAAGATACTTAGTTAAATTAGTTGTAGGAGAATGTCTAGTTTGTTTTATTTTTGGACTCTTCATAACACGATATTTTATTTTATTTATTTTTTACTGTAAAACGAAAACAATTATAATGAAAAATCACAAATAAAATGCATCAAATATTGTAACTTTTTGATATTGAAATATACACTATGAAATTTACTACTAACGCAAAGCAAATAACAAGTACAAAGTAACTGTGTTCTATAATTCATATATTACAACTACAAATGGACTTATTAAAATTTGGATAATTAAAAATTTAGAAGACATTAGTAAAATTCTGTTAATTTTTTATTGTAAATATGCATTTTTTAACGCTTTCTTACATTTTTCAAGTTAATTTTTACACCAAAAAAAAAAAAAAAGCTTTTTTTGGTTGAATATTGCTTAACTTACCCCAAACCATAATAAAATCACTCCCCAAATTTAGTTTTCAAAAAAATTTTAGTATGACGTACCCTATTTTACAAATAAACTATTGTTGACGGCTGGCAGAAACGAATCCCACTGTCGGTTAGAGCTATTGCAATCGATTGAAACTGAGATTTACGCTCATTTAAATTTTTTTTGAAGTGTTGCAATTTTGTTTTCGTTAGTATCTTATCCCATTGGAAATCCATGTTTTAATTTATTTGAAAGGTATATAGAAGCTCCGTTAATTTGAATAACGTTGTTGGAAATCAGACCAGAGATTGTAGGATAAAATTACATCATCTGCGCATGCAAAACACTAGTATAAATGTCATTTATTGTTGATCCTACTTTACATTCTGAGACTATTTCATTTAGGATGCTTTCAGTATAAACATTATATAAATGCGGCGATAGAATAGATACTTTTCGCACCCCTTGTGACAGACTGAAATAATTTGAGGTAACTCCTTGATAGGATATGCTTGCAGTACCAGAAAAATAAAGCGATAAAATTGTGTGTACTACAGACAATGGAAATTTTTTTTTGGAAATAAAGCTTCTCAAATAGCAAATCCCAGTTACAAGTATCAAAAGCTTTATTTGCACATAAACTGCACATATATAAAGGCGTGTTATTGTTTTTATAGTGCTTAACAGTTTTGCTCAATAGAAATTCTGCGTGGAGTGTAGAGCTGTTTTTTTTAAAACCAAATTGTTGGGAATGGCTATCTGTTATACTAGGACATATAAATGGTATTAGATATTCAAGAAGTTTAGTTAAGATAGGTAAAATACTAATTTCTCGGTAACTATCTAGACTATTAAGTGATTTTTTATTTCACTTAACAAGTGGAATAATTGTTGAAGTTGATTGATTGTTGGTATCTTTCAATTTGTTAGAATACTGTTATAGAATTTAGTGAGCCACAAAAAAAGATTGTTATTATGAGAGTTTTCAAGGTGTTTAGCACTTACCCCACAGCTATCTGGCGACTTATTACTATTTAATTGTGAGATGCAATTTATAATATCAACTGATGTAATAACTAGTGACATAGACTAGTTACTAAGAGGTGGAATTTTAGTAGGATTATGGCTATTATTTGTAATAAGAGGTGTATTGAGTGGAGTTTGAAAATGATTTTTAAATTCTTTAACGATATCTTTTATGTTTTGCGATTTATTAATTGTAAATAATCGAGTTGTTGCTTTTATTTGTAAATTTACGAACGTTATTCCAGATCTTCTGAGGATTTGTAGTTAGAAGATTTTCATTATTTATAGTTTTTTTGTGGATCTTTTTGTTATGAGCTGCTTTAACTGCTTTACGGAAGTTTTTACGTGCAAAGATGTATCTTTTGTATTTAATGCATTCTTGTGTTTTATTGTAATTAGATTTTTTGCCATTGTTTATAGTTAAATGAAAGATTTTCTTTGCATTTTTTAAAGTCCGTTGTCCACCACGATTTAGAGTTTTAAAGATTTTGCGTTTTTTAAAGCATTTTGATTATATGATTTTTTGGACTTTCAATATGGCTTTGGGCCTTTGCTACAAAGTTAATTTTTAGTTGACGACTAATTTTTTATTACTCATAGCGTTTTTTATCATTTTTTATAAAGATGACCGATTTTTGGGCAGCAGTGTTTTGGTAACTTAATTTAGTTATATAGTAAGTTAAATAAATAAAAAACATAGTTATATGAATGATGCAGATTTACTTAAAAAAAATCTTTCTTTGATTTGTTTATAGATTTGTAAGGCTTTTTACTTTTTTTTTTGAGCGGTGAAACTTAAAATTTTTTATAATTTTATTTCTTATGAATCTTTTTATTACTTTTAATTGACTTCAGCACTCAATTTTTTTTCTTGTTCAAAAATCACATCTCACCATTGCCATAAAGTAGGTACGTGTAATTTCGGCTTTTATGAAAACGTTTTTCTCGGCCAATATCTGTGCCACGCTTTTTTTAAGACTGTTTTGCATTAGTGCTATTCTAACTTGTTTATTGGTCTCAGTTTTTAGAATTTGAACTTTTTATTGCGGCTTGTCTTTTTTATAGTTGGTAACGTTTTTATTGACTTTACTGTTGTTAAAAACTTTGCTGTTGGTTAAGCCTCAAGCTTTTAACCAAGGTATGTCGGTTCATTTTTTTAAACTACTTGCAACTGTTAAAAAACCTTTTTTTTTACCACCTGCCAAATTTCATCCTAAAATTTGGATGCTCTAGTACACTTCTAGGATGCTCGAGATGGGTATATATTTTCGGCAAAACCAACCTTAAATAAACTAGGAGGGGGAGGAGGAAATTGCTTATGTTGTTACCATAGAGATATAAATTACTGGATACGGCATAGGCAGAAAAAATTGAAGCCGGGCAAATTTTACCGTGATGAGTATAGTGAGGCAGAAATAACAAATTTAGTTAAAAACAGCATTTATATTACTCGCATATTTACAATTTGTATTTCAATTTCAAGTTATATTTTGCGTTTCATAGAATTTAAAATTATTTTATTGGCATTTAAAGTTCATAAATAATTTTTAAATATAAGTTAACTTTAGTTAAACTGAATAAACTTGTCCAAGATTTTAATAAAAAGATTTCAAAAAATAAAAAATCTGTTCCATAACTCTACAATGCAAGTAATAATTTTATAATTTGACGCATAGTTTAAAAGTCTTTAACAAAAGTCACTAAACCGAAAAAATTAAAAGTAATTGCAATTCAGTACACTTAAAAATTTTAATTATAGTATTTTGGTGTTTATATATATACACACATATATATATATATATATATATATATATATATATATATATATATATATATATATATATATATATATGTACAACAACAACAGCAACAACATTATGTATACACACATATATATATGTACAACAACAACGGCAACAACAATATATTTACCAGAAATAAAGATATATACATTGGTTTTGTTCAAATAGATAAAAATTGTAATGTACTCTATATTATGGATGGTTCACTCTCTTATAGCAGAGCTAAAACAGGAAGAGCAACCACGGACATACAAATAAAAAAGAAAAAAAAAACAAGAAATAAACAATGAAAGAAATATGGATTAAGTGTAAGACAGCATATATATATATATATATATATATATATATATATATATATATATATATATATTTATATATATATATATATATACACGCATAGATAACATTTTACTTGAATATAAATATATATATATATATTTTATATATATATATAAGTATTATATTATATATATATATATATATATATATATATATATATATATGTATTATAATACATATATATATATATATATATATATATATATATATATAATATAATACTTTTTTATTTATATATATATATTTTATATATCTATAAATATTATATATATATATATATTTCATTTCACTTGAATATAAATATACATATTTTATATATATATATAAATATTATATTATATATAAATATATATACTTCATTTCACTTAAATATAAATATATATATATGTATTTTATATATATATATATATATATATATATATATATATATATAACATTTCACTTGAATATAAATATATATATATATATTTTATATATATATATAAATATTATTTTATATATATATATATATATATGTATATAAATATTATATTGTATATGTATATACATATATATATATATATATATATATATATATATATATATATATATATATATATATATATATATATATATATTTCATTTCACTTGAATATAAATATATATATATGTATTTTATATATATATATATATATATATATAAACATTATATTATATATATATATATATATATATATATATATATATATATATATATATATATATATATATATATAATATATATATATATATATATATATATATATATATATGTATACACATATATAACATTTCACTTGAATATAAATATATATATATATTTTATATATGTATAAATATTGTATTATATATATATATATATATATATATATATATATATATATATATATATATATATATATATATATATAAATATATATATTGCATTGATATTAATTGTATTATTGAATTCTTATTATATACTGTTTGTGTATAAGAATATATATATATATATATATATATATATATATATATATATATATATATATATATATATATATATATATATATGTATATATATTTATATATATATTTTATATATATATATATATTGTACTACTAATAATAGTTTTATTATATTCTTATTATATACTTTATGTATATACTTTTATATACTTTATGTATAAGTACAGAATGTTTTAATTGTTTTATATTTCAAACCTTTTGTTTTTATAAATTTAATATAATTTTCTGTGTAGATTTTTGAAGCACAGCATGTATAACAAATCTTAGCTATTTATTTTTAAAGAGATATCATTTGATAAAAAAGCGACAAAGCAAAATAATTTTTTCGCCTTTTCAGCAATTTATATTTGTTTTTTAAAATGCAAAATATCAAGTTACTGTTTACAAAAATATTTGACACCTGATGCTACAATAACAATTTTTATTTGCATATAAGGTGGTATAACATTAAATTTTTGGTATTTAAACCAGCCATAAGTAAAAATATTCAGAAACCTAAAATTAATTGCACGAAAAGAATCCTTAAAAAAATGTAAATAAAAAAAAGTATAGGTGCAATTTTGAAAAAAAGATAATACTGAAAAAAGATTTGCATAGGTTTAAATAATCTGCGAACTGTCATCAAAAACTTATTTTTTTGTTTTGAATTTCTAAAAAAATTACAAAGAAAGCTTTTCAGATGTTTAATGCAACAAAATTTGGCAAAAAACATTTTAAGGTTTGCAGACTCCAAATATTTTTTTAAATTTTATAGTGAGCCTTTTATTAATGTTTATTCCTTATCATTTGTAATATGCTGTTACATTACAAACTGTTCAAAGTAGTTCAGACACTTTTGCATATTCTTCAGTAGTCTTATCTTCTGACCATATAAATGCTTTAACTTCAATAACTATTGAACTTTTGACACCTGCAGTTTATTACACAATGGCATTAAATTATCAAAGTTTTTAAGGACAAAAATTAGAGACTTGAAAAAAAAAATAATAATAAAACTCAAATATAATGCCAAATAACAGTGATTTTTTGCCTTAAAAACTATATGTTTCTGATAGAGGAGAATAAGATTACAATTTTGAAAATTTCAAAATATGGAAATACTTATTAAAATGATAATTTATAACATGTTGTAATGAAGTGTCTTAACAGGTAATATTCCAATGCTAACATAGTATATAGGGCAATATATTGGTCATTTTTACTGATATTCTCAATTGCAGTACTGCTGAGCAAATGACTTGTAAACTATTCATATCAGAACTGCAATCACCAGATTGGGTTATCAGAAACAATCATCAGAAAAAAGTCAACACCCTACTATACATACACTTATTAATATGTGTATGTAGATGCATTTATATGGGTATCTACATCAACTATTGGTAGGTGTATGTATAGTGTTTTTATAAGTTCATATTTGTATATAGTCATTTTGTGTATTAGGTTTTTATACATTTGTAGTTTGTTTTTATATATAATACTTGTGTTTTATTAAAAATATTGCTTTTTGATAGAAAATGTTATATTTGAGTTTTTAGAGCCACCGCCCCCTCTCCTCCTGTCTACCCAAGGTGGAGTGGGTTTAAAAATTTTCCCTCTTGCACCCTCTTTATGCTCTTAAATTGGATTTGTTATCCCTAAAAGTTTCTTTCTTTTGATGCTAAATGGTATACATTTAGATGTAAAAATACATTGATTTAACAATGATATTAAGTGGTAGGGGGCAACTATTGGCACCTGATGCTAAATAAACTTCTGTCCACCCAACCCAAGGTATCTCAATCGTATTAAATGATGACCTGGTAAAATATATTTTAAAAATCCAAAAAAAAAGTTCAAAATTTCAATAAAAAATTAACGTTTTCTTGAAAAAAATCTAGATTTTGAACATATTAGAGGATATTGTAGACGCCCCTCTAACGCCCTTTTTATATACATTTATTCTTTTATCCTTTTATTCATACTTAGACCAAGTTGTATGAATTTTGATAAGAATTGACAATGTTATGATATTTAAGTTAAGAAAAACTCATAATTTGGTCACAGTTTCTTCAACAAACCCACGTATAAAAAAAATTTGCTACTTAAAACGCCATAACTTTTTGTAGAATTGTTCAATTTTGATATTTTTTTCACCATTAAAACACTGTTTCTAAGATCTTTCCAATGTATTCCTAGTATTTGATTATTTAAAAAATTTCATGTCACACACCTACATAAAGTGACACCATTTTAGTTAATGATCTATATAATGTCTTTATGTAAAAAAGTTAACTAAGTTTTTTTTATTTTAAATAGCATCTTTAATTTTGTATGCAGTTTATTATTAATTTGTTATTTTAATTTAGTTAATGAATATTAACACTATTTCATAGATAAAGTTAAAGTTCGTTGGTTATTCAGTACACTTAACTAAAAACTTTTCTTTTTCTTAGATGGAGATCCATAACAAGAATTTAAATATTCTTTGTGGAGTTTGTATATATTTTTCTCAAATAAATTACGCTGTTTGAACAAACAAACAAAAAAAAAATGAAAAGGTGTTTTATGTCATGCTGTCAGATGAGTTAGGAAATGTTCATCTGAATAAATTTTTTGTTATAATACCTTAAACAATATTATCAAAAACACTTCGTTTAAGTATGATTTCGAAACCTCATCGTGATGAACGCTGTTGCTGTCAGCAGGTGTAAAAAGTCTAAATTTTGCAAAATAAATTAAACAAAATAAAAAGCCTATTGATTGTCCTGGTATTGGTGAAAAAGTTTTGTAATTTTCAATGATTGCGTACATTAAAAAAAGCATCGTGATAGCACACGACTCAGAGATAGATATTGAAGAATTATAAAAAGAATCTAATTCTAATTTACAACCTTGTCAGAGTAATTTATGTGGTAAAATACCAAAAGAATCCGTAGCTCAAAAATTTGCGAACACTTATTTATTTTTTTTGAAAAAAGAAAATTTAAAGGTAAACTCAATGAAACTTTATGTTCAAAATGTAAAGAGCTTATATTACCTAAAATTTGGTGACCAAAACAAACTCTTTTTTAAATATGTTCACTGTTGAGTGTTAATGTAAAAAAAAGTTCAATGTAATGATAGGATATGGCTTACATACTAATCCTTAATGAGTATCTGTATTGATAAATCAATATTACAAACAGCCCCATTGTTATCACCAACAAGATCTTCATTTGCTTCTAATTTGGCTTCACCGTCATCATCTTTATTGGCTTCAATATCATTGTCAACATCAACAACATCATACTTATTTAATAAGAGGTTCTGCAATTTTCATTCCCACAGTGTATAATAATATTCCAAGAATACTGCACTCTATGCTCTTGAGCAAAAGATAGCTAAAAATAGTGGACAAGTAGTTGAGTTAAAAATTGGAGGATCTTGAGTAATAATGTATTTTAATTTTAACTTTAAAATTTATTATAATTATAAATTAAATAGGTATTATTTTTCATGGATCATTTTTTTAAACAGGTTTTATTTTTACTTACTCCAAAAGCTTATGTAAGCAGTAACCAAGCATCAAATACAGCTATAAAAGTTAGAAATACTTTCATCAAAAGACACATAAAAGTTATGTCTGGTACATCCAACGTTGCAATTTTCTGTCTATAATCAAGGTTGCTAAATCAATTTCAAACAGAGACAAAAGTTTAATATTGGATATTCTAAATACTGGAAGAGCAGTAGTTTGTGCAACCAACATTGTAGCAATGAAAGCGAATCGGTGCATATTTTATTTGAATATCTAATATTTTATTCTGCTTAGAAAGAAGTGTCAGTTTGTCAATTAAAATATATTTCCATTGACCTGGTTTACATAGTCATAAAATATATGGAACAAAAGAAGTCTTCTCAAGAAAGAAATTAAAAACAGCTATTTTCATAGCCATATACATATATGGACATAATAAAAACATATTTGGTATAAAATAATTTTTGAGTTATGAGCGATACATAAATATTACCCCAGTTATTTTAATTGTTGTTGTCTTTTTTTTACACACACACAGATTAGATATTGACAATTTATATACAACATTCAAAATGGTGTATAAGAACAGTACTGTCCCAGCCCCTTTTTTTGAAAATAAGCTGTCATTAGAGCACTAAAATCTTAAAAAATTTTCTATTTGGTATTATTAAAAAGCTCCTTAAATTCGCTCGTTGCCCCACTCTCCGATTGAGGTGTATGAAGTAGTCTAGGCACGGTTTGTATAGAAATTATAACTTTTATAATTATCATGGAAATTATAAAAGTTATAATTTCCATGATAATTATAAAACTACAATAGTCATTAAAATAATAATCATAAATGAATGCATGACTTTCATCACGTTTATCTACGAGACTTTTACCACGTATAATTTTACCAGGTAATAGTTTTAATTCACTAACTTTAACATGTTTAATCGTTGTGATGCTCGTATTATTTGTCCGGAGCGCGTTATCTTTTGTTCGTTGCATTCTTGAGAATCATTTCGAACTTGAACGTCATTTTCGCTATATCTTCCTTTACCGTTTTCAACTTCATTTTTTGGTATATCAAGACCATCGTTAAATGAGTCATTTATATTCTGAGAGTCTGGAATACGGCGACGCAAGTGTGAGATATAACGTGGGAATACCCTATTTGCGGTTTCGACGTCAAACGACAAGATATTTTGCTTCCGCACTATACTTGGTGCCCACGATTAATCACATTTTGTTTCTTGAGCTGGTTTTACCCAAACATTGTCACCCTCCTTAAATATGTTGTCTACTTCATATTTTTCAGCTTTCTTACGTGTATCGACACCTGGGATAAAAGAAGTTGGTTTTCGCTTCCCAGCCGGCGCAAAGACGTCTATAAGACGTCTTACGGTAACTTAAGTAAGCGTCTGAAGTACGTCTTAAGACGTCTATTTGTTAACACCTTTGAGACGTCTTGTATAGACGTTTTTAAGACGTATTGCGACAGATGTCTGTAAACAGTCTAGTATTAGATGTCTCATAGACGTCTAATTGAAAACTTGCTTGAGCGTCTAAAGAACGTCTTTAGACGTCTATTTGTTAACACCTTTAAGACGTCTTGCCGAGACATCTATTAGACGTTCTCTCAGCATTTATAGTAATACATACCGAATCGACTAATAAAACAGACTTAAATTATATTTAAAATCATATTTTATATTTTTTTACGTTTAAGATAATTAATAAATAAAATATAAAAGGAACTACATATCTACAATAAAAAATACAATATCAATATTATTTTTTTACGACTGTCATCTTTTTTGCTCGTGCAGGGGCATTTCTAAGGAAGCTCTGAACAACTTGATAAAATTCTTTTTCCGTCATCTTAAGGTACTTGAGCGTCACTACTTTGTATATTGTTTTGTAGGTCTTGGTTCGCCAAAGGTTAACTCATTTTGGCTTGTTCATTTCACCCATTTCATGACAAAATCAGTAAAAAATCGTTTGATTATATTCTTGATCATATCTTTGTAATCAAGCCCTCCTGTAGGCTTTTATTGTACAATCTAAAAAGTAAAAGTCACATTAAACTAGAAGTAGCTAAGTGTCCGAACACACACACATGTGTGTACCGACATTAAATAATATTGATATATCAATCTTACTTTTTCATCTAGGAATGAATCCAATTTCATATTTTCTTCAAACAGGAAAAACTCTTCTTTTGATTTTATAAACTCTATGTCTAATAAAGATAATGGAGATTGTTAAGAAATTAAAGTTGTTGGTAAAGATAAATAATTGGATATATCGCTCATCCATTTAACAACTTTTTTTTGAAATGCCAGAACTTGTTGTTGAAAACCTAAAAAAAAAATAATTTAATATACTTTTTCTGTTTATTAAAAACTATAATATATAGTTCAAAAAATTTTGACACAATTTATACAATATTCTCAAATTATTTAGTATTAAAATTTGGATTTAAAAAAATCTAAACATCTAATAGTAAATAAATTGAGCTCTCTACTTTTTAACTTTATCAACTATACAATAAATAAATTATAACAGACAATAAATAAATTTAAACTCAGAATAAATAAATTTAAACTCACAATAAATAAATTTATAGTAAAATAAAATAAATCACCTTTCTAACTTAATTGATAGTTAAAAATTTAAATAATTGTATAACGCAAAGCATTTGATATACGATATGTTAAACTTGAATTTGAAATTTGAATTAATACATCTGAAGTAAACAATTTTGCTAAAATGGAAAAATTTAAACAGTTTTAAAATCATTGCAGAAAATTATGAACATAAGTTCAGTTTTCAGAATTGTTATTGTGCAATACCAGAGTGTAGTAATTGTTGGCTTCACCACTTTTTTACCTTTGTATAATACTGCTGCGTTATTTAATCATTTATACATGGTGGCCACCTACATTAAAAATTAAATTCTTTGATTTTTTCCAGAATCACAACTGAATTTATATTTGCTGACAAACAAAATAAAAATAATCGATAAAAACAAACTGTGAAAAAAAATTTAATAAGTTGAAAGTTTTCTTTGGTTTGTTCTGAAAATAATTTAAACTCCATAAATTTTCACTGACCTAAAACAAATTACCTAACTTTTCCCTGATTTTTAACATTTTGACAACCCTGTGATACCACTACTATATAACGAATAACGCCACATGGGAATTTTACAAAACTTTTATTTAAAGTAATGAAATAATTACCATTTATGATAGAACTTTTTTGTTTCAAAACCTTTTTGATAACTGGTGGTTCCAATTGAATGGTGTTGAATCGTTACAATCCTTGCAATCACTTATTATATGTGTTTTTCACTTTCAGTGTGAAGTATTATTATTTCCAAAGGGCTTTGAATTTGTATCATCATGAAACACCAGTAAATCAATTCCAAGTTCTTAACACTTAATCTCATCGCCATTCTTTTCTTTCTCTTTTATTCCTTTATCCTGAGATGTATACTCACACTCAGTTTTATCAGCTACAAAATATTTTTAAACTATTAAACTAATACAATTATATACATACATATGTTATGTTTGAATTATTTAGTAAATATTAAAATAGTAAATTTAAGTAATTGACCATGTGTCAACTTTATTTTTAAAATTGAAAAAGGTAGCCAATTATCATTTGAAAGAATATTTTTACTCATTGCTTTTTTCCATGAAAATCCTTTTGGTGGCCAACGCAATACATCTGCTTTAATCAAACTATGAGGAATAACATCTTCAATTACTCGAGAGTGTTCTTTCCACACATAGACCACATTGAAATATTCAAAAATTTGATAAATAAGAAAACCTGTAAGAAATAGCAAATTTAAATTTTAATAAAAATATAAGAACTAATAAAAAATAAATTGAATTAAAAAAATATTATACTAAAAAATGACCTATCAATTATATGTAAATACTTAACAATCATAAACAATTATATTCAGGGATGTATATTCTAGGGTTCCCCAGAATTTATATCCCTGAATATAATTTAATTTTCCTAGTTTGAAATAGACACTTTAAAACTGAAATTTGATTCTATTATAATTGGAATCAGTTATAATAGAACCCAAAATGTTAATAATAATAATAAAAATAATAGTAATAATAACAATGATAACAAGAGGATGAATATCAATAAAAACAACAATTAAATTATTGATAAATTTATTACTATTTGTAAAATTGATTATTACAAAAAGCAAACAAAATATTAAAAATAATAAATCTCAAAAAAAAAAGATTTATAATATTTTATATAATATATATATAACAATATATAAAAACAGAAAAGACAAATAAAACTTTTAAGGAAAAGTTTTCTCAACATATGAGTTATTTAAAAATCCTCATTTTATACAGTCAAAAATAAGGAAGTAAAAAAACAATACAAATTTTTTGTTATAAAGTAAATTAAAAAAATTCCATCAGTTCAAATAGTTAAAGTAATTCCATCAGTTCAAATAATTGAAGTACTATTAGTACTTTAATACATCACACTCATTTACAATTTTGACACTAATCTATATAAAGGAAGACATTAAACATTATTATGTTGCAATAAAATACAATTAAATAAATACAATTAAAGGTATATATATATATATATATATATATATATATATATATATATATATATATATATATATATATATATATATATATATATATACTTTTTAATTTTAATTAATAATTTAAGTTATATATATATATATATATATATATATATATATATATATATAATATATAAATTAAATTATTAATTAAAATTAAAAAGTATATATATATATATATATATATATATATATATATATATATATATATATATATATATATATATATATATATATATATAAAGTATTGATATATATATATAAAGTATTGATATATATATATAAAGTATTGAGAAAGTATTTATTGATCATTAATAAAAGTCTTTATTTAAAGCAAATGAAACTAAGCAATTAAAAAAAAATTTATATTATAATTATTTTATTTAAAATTTATTCAAAAACAAAACATTTTGTAATTTTTTATACAAAATTTTTTTTTCTTTGCTTTAAATAAAGACATTTATTAATGATCAACAAATACTTTCTCAATACTTTTCAAATGTGACAACGCCGGTTTTTCCACTGAGGTCTTCATATATATATAAATATATATATATATATATATATATATATATATATATATATATATATATATATATATATATATATATATATATATATATATATATATATAAATATATATATATATATATATATATATATATATATATATATATATATATATATATATATATATTAGGTACTTTAATATCGGCCGTAACTTTAGTCGGAAATTGCACTTGGTTTTTCATATACTTAGATAAACCCGATTTTTAGTCATCTCTGGATAGTGTGTTTTTTTAAAACCAGACTGCTCTTTAAATTCTCTAGATTTTAAAATAGACTTGTTTGTATTTCAACATTGAATACTTAATCTTTTTATAAATAACTTGGAAATCCTTCATCCAGTGTGTTGTTAGTGAAAAATTTGATTTTCAAAACAAGGTAAGTTTTTATTTTCGAAATTTTTTGCTTTTTGTGCTAGATAGTCATTTTTTTTATTAAATTTGCATAAGGATGTATGTACCTAATTTACTTTTGTGTATTTTTTATGTAAATAAATTACCCAATTATAAAAATAAACGAACTTACCCACAAATAACCGGTTATTAATACCGATAATGGGCATTTGTGGTGTTGCACAATCCAATTAAGAATAAATGTTTTAAACACAAGTTTCTTAAACTACTATTGTTATTTTTTTAAAATATGGTTGAATTCTAATTTCATAGTATTTGACATTTTTTTTACTTAGTTATAATGATAATAAAGTGTAGTAAATTGTGCTTAGCTTAATGGCATAATAATTAATAAATCAATAATAATATAATTAAAATAGCTATGTCTTATTTATCGTAGATTAGTTGCTAATCTACGATAAATAAGATTTATTTAAAAATTAATACTTAGTAGTTTTTCTTTGTTTTTATTACGTTGCCTTGTTAATTATTAAATATATAAATCCCATTTTTTTTATTTCAGTTTTTTACAATAACTTGTTTTTGTGACATGGAGAAAATAATTAAAAAGGCAAAAGACTTTGAAGATCTTCTTGGTTCCCACAAGTATAAACTACTTTCAAATGGTTTTGTGTACAATATTTTTTTACAACAGAACAGAAATGCTTCAGAAACAGCTAAATATTTAATTCAGCAATTTAGTAAAAGTGAATGTAAAGTTTCATCATTAACACTATCAATTCTGAGAGTTAACGAAAAAATCCAGTTTTTTAAAAGACACATACATTATAGTTGGGATAGGATAGTTGTTTTTTTAAGTGAAGACTTCAAGTTTCCGCTAGCCAGGGCATCACTTCTCCCTGTTCAGCCAAAGACACCTCCTTCTGTGTCTCTATTAAAGACAAGGATTAACAGAGAATGTAATTCCTGTGAAAAAAGGAAACTTTATAATAAAGCCTTACTTACTCAAAACAAAAAGCTTAGGACAGTGATCAAAACAGTAAAAAAAGAGAAAACAACAATCAGTAAGACTTTTCAAGTTAAGAGAGTGAACCAACTAATTAAAAGAACCTCACGCCGGATCTCAAAATATCAGTTGAAGGCCCAAAAATATGAAGCTGATGTTATATCTTTAACAAAATCCTTGAAAAAGTTGAACCTCAAATGCAAAAGTTTGGTTAAAGAAAATAAAAGTTGGGAGAAGAAGATCCTGACATTAGAATTTACTATTTTAGATTTAGAAAAAAAACTTAGAGTTCAAGACTTAGCATTGAAAGAAAGTGATATTACCATAGACCAGCTAAACTGCGACATCAATCAAATTGAAAAGGGTTCAATTTTTACAAAAGAAAAGAAAAGTTTCAATGCCTCATTGCGTCTGGTTGTTTACCATTGTCTTGAAAGCAACGTGCCTGTAGATGCCGTACCTAAAGTGATTATGTCATGTGCAAGTCTTGGTAACGTGAATTTGAAGCCTCAAGATCTCCCCAATCTGTCAACGATTGCGCAGATGTCCAGAGAAATGGGAGTAATTGCTCTGCTACAAGTGGCAAAAACAATAATAAATGCTGATGTTGTGAGATTAGCATTTGATGCAACAACAATTAAGGGCATTCACATAAATCAAATTCATTTTGCTACTAAGCAACAAATCCTTACAGCCAGCATCACTGAATTACCAGGAGACAAGGCAGAGGACTATGTAAAACACATTACTGATACCATTGAGGATTTAGCCAACACATATGCAGCATATTATAAATTAGAGATTGCTGATGTAAGGAGAAAACTAATGGGCAAAATAATGTCAACGTTGACAGACAGGGCCTCGGTTAACCATGCAGCAGTTGTGAAGCTAAACAGCATACTTGAAAAAGAGCTGTTAGAGTTAAACTGTCATCTGCATCCACTTGATGGAATAGCCAGTGAGACCAGGAAAGCACTTCAAAAGCTGAATGATACAATACCCAGTACCACTTATGGGTCAGATTGCAGAGCTGCAAATCTTTTGTACAGCATTTCAAAGTTAAGGTCAATGTTTAAATTATGTATTTGATCCAAATAATGTAAACAAACTGCATATTGTTACTTTTTTTATAAAATCAGAGTTTAATTGCTTGCTATATTTTAAGTCTGCATTATTGTATTTCAGATACAAGGCCAAAGGCGATCCGCATGGTTTTAAATCCTTTCTCAAGCAAAGTGGATTATCTTGCAGTACTTTTCCAAGGTATGTTGGCAACCGATTGCACATACTGTTTTGTTCAGCTGGCATTGTATACAGGTACTGACAATGGGTATTCAACTATCTAGTCCATGCATTTGATTTTCCAATAGCAAATGCATAATTTGTTTTATTCTGTTTTTAGTCACTTTACTGAGGACATCTCTACTAAGAGATTTCAAGAATGAGGAGATAATGATCCATCTACAAGCCCTTGGACTCTGGGGCAAATTCTTAACTGGACCTTGGATGGCCCTTTTTTATGCAGAGGAAAAACAAAGAAACCATTTTGAATTGGTATGCAATTTTTTTTATTCTTACAATGTAATTTAAACATTTAATGCATGTATTAATTTATGATCTAAAAAAATAACTTCTAATAAAAAATAACTTCTTTTTAGGCTGAGTATCTCAAGTCAGCAATTAAGGTTGTGGAAATACTTTGTGATGAGCCGGAATTTCTATTGTCGTCACAGTTAGATGCATTTGGTCGCCCACTGATTTCTGACGAGACATTGGTTACATTACGCATTATTAAAGGGAAGTATTTGGAGCAATTGCTTTCTGTTTTAAAAATAATAGCTAATGCTACAGTGACAGTTTTAAAAAGGCAGCTGTCAAGGTACTTGATTGGTGAACTCTCTACACCGACCCAGTTCATGCAAGATAAGGCAGTTAGTGCCCCTATTAATAATATTTGGGCTGAGAAAACCCTTGGCATGATAGACTTTTTTACTTGCAGGGCGCCTAATGCTGAAATTTCATTTTTAGATGGCAAGACAAAGGTGAAGGTGAACAAATCTCTGGACTGGCTGTGTAATAATACAAAAAAAGAGCAAGAAAAAATAGTTAAATTTTGTATATCTAGGGGGGCAGTTTCAAGAAAACAAAGTAAAGAGAGAAGGTTGAGAGGAGAAGAGTTAGCAAAGTTACGGTTAAAAGAAAAAGGTCAGAAGAGAGAAATAGAACAGAGAAATAGATTAGCTAGAGATATAAAAAAACTTATTTTAGAAAATAGTTTAGATATTGTAGATAATTCCATTTTCTCTTCACTCTCAGAATACCAAAGAGTCAAAGTATTAGAAATGTTAAATGAGGATCCAGTTAAAATTGAAGGAGCTAGAGTTGAACATTTATGGAATGAGGAGGGGAATGAAGTAGCTTATAAGGGAAGAATAGTTATGAAGTTACCACCTGTTACTGGAAAAGTTGTTAGTTTTAGAATTGCATATTGGAAAGAGGATGAAGAAGAAGATGATGCAGAAGACTTTAAAATACCAGTAGATAGCCTCTTGGCTGACGTTACTCTTGGTGATTTAGTTTTCTATTGATTCAGGTTCTACATTTAGTTACCGGTATTTAAATATTAGACAAATGTTTACAATAGTATTTTATTTTAGTTATGCATTTTAATTTTTTTGTTCTTTTGAACGTATCATTTTTTATGATTAATTGTATTTAACTTTATGTTGTTGTCATTTTTACTCCATTTTAAAAGATGTAATAAATTAAAGATCTAATAATGATGAATCACTGTTTTAAATTTTATTACATTATCTCAGTCGGTTTTATACTTATGCAGTTTTTAGTGCCAGTAACGCAAAATATTGGTCACGGTTTTTCTTAATTTTCTATAGCAGAAATTACCACTTTTACACGCGGAAAAAAAATCATAACTTCCGTCATAGTTAACATAGACAGACAAATTAGGCGTCATTGGATAGCTCTCATTAAGCTCTATGTAATAGCATAAGTTTTGTAATTGTATTATTATATTGAATTTTTAATCAAAGTACCTATATATATATATATATATATATATATATATATATATATATATATATATATATATATATATATATATATATATATATATATATATATATATATATATATATATATATATATATATATATATATATATATATATATATACATATATATATCGTTTTATCTTCGAAAGATACATTAAGGATGTTCTGAAAGCAATAACTGTCTTTATAAGAATCATTTCTTTAACCGTAACTGCTTTGATCACAATTTTACTTCAGAAACTTTTCTATTTAAAAAACATGGCTGCCGTTTCTTTCACGCTTATTTAAATTTGAATGAAAGAGGAATGGAAAAAATAATAATAAACTTCAAGCCGCCTTAATTTTAGACGTATTGAAGACGCAAGAAAAAATACATCTTCAAGACGTCTACAAGAGAGCGTGTCTAAGACATCTTTTATTGAGACGTTTTGAAGATGTCTCAAACTGTCTTAGACGTCTATAGACAAATGAGTAGTGAAATAGACGTCTAATAGACGACTTGTGCCGGCTGGGTTAAATTGCTGTGATGGACTTTCACTACAGTTTGATGATATTGTCTCATTGTATAGCAAGACTGTCAGAGCAATCAAACAATCCATTACCTTTATTTGGTCTAAGTAAGTACATGGCATCTAGCAATTCTGTTTCTGTTAGCATATTATTGTCCATTGTATTATTATTAGAGTTTAGGTATGATTTGAAGCAAGTTTTACTTTTATTTATTTTTGATGCTAAACTTAAGTTTGTTAGCACAGGTCCAATTGGACCTGCGCTAACAAATGCATGGTTAAATGAATTAGCAATTATTGTGTCGTTAATAATTTCACCGTCATTTATAATTAGTTTTTTTGGTAAACGACTAATACTCATATCTTTTTTACCTATAACCTCTTTTATTATGTTCCAAGTTTTTTTGTATATCATTTTTGTATTTTAGCAATTGGCTACTATAGTAAATCTTTTCTGAGCGCTTTACAATCGTCACAAAAAGGCGATTATAGTTTTTATAGTTTGTTTCATTTTTAAAAGTTCTTTTTTTAATGAACTTCTCATACAATCGTTGCTTTTTTTTGAAGATTTTATGGTGTTATCCAGGGATTTTGTAGAGTTTTTGTTTTAATAAATTTAGTTGTTATTGGGAATGCTTTATTGTAGTGACATTCAAATATATGATAAAATTTATCATAAGCTTCATTAACATTTTTAGTTTTCAACACAGATTCCCAGTTTGTCGTCGATAAAAGGCTAATAAATGTCACAAGAGAAGCGTCCTTAATTACTCGTTTTTTAGTTTTTACTTTTTTAGAAGGATGATTTAACGATTTTTGTGCTGTTATAAAAACCGGAAAATGATCAGATATGTCTGTAATAAATATTCCAGTTTTAATTTTTATGTTTTTGAAATTATTGATTATAATTTGATCAATTAAAGTAGCAGTATTTTTTGTAATTCGAGTTGGTTTTTTTATAGTTGGAATAAATCCATTTTGAAGCATAATATTGAAAAAAGCTCTGACGTCTTTGTTTTTTTTTTATTCAAGTAAATCTAAATTCAGATCGCCTACGAAGTAAACGCATTTGCCACATAATTCTTTTCTTATAATTAAGCTTTTAATTTGTTTGTTAAATGTTTTTTTATTACCAGAAGGCGGTCTGTATATGACGTGTACAACTGCGTTCTTGCAAGTTTTGTTTACAACTTCAATTGATAACAATTCAAAATCATGCGTAACAACAAAATAACTTTTGCGTAGTTTAAAATCTAAGGAGTTGTGGATAAAAATGCATAATCCTCCACCTGTTTTTTCAGAGTCTCTAATTTGATGAAAAACTTTATAATTGTCAAGTTGAAAATTAGAATTGTTTTCAATTTCCTCATCGCGGCACCATGTTTCGGTTAGACATGTTTCGGTTAGACATATTTATTGTAATACACTTGAGGTTTTTACACATAACAATTCGATTGTCAAATCGAATAATGTTTATCAACATTTTTTTCGAATAATTATCAGCATTCTATTATTAAAACTAATTTAAAAAATTATTATTTTCATATTTTTTCTTAATCATAACTTCCCCCCCCCCTTTTTTTTTTTTTTTCATATTTATATATATATATATATATTTATTTATATATATATATATATATATATATATATATATATATATATATATATATATATTTATATATATATATATATATATATATATATATATATATATATATATATATATATATATATATACACATACATATACATACTTATACATATATGTATATATACGATTAATATTATATTTACATGAATACATTCATATAAACACACACACATACATACATATCTCATATATAATATATAAGAGTGTATATAAAAAAGTGTGTATGTATATGAGATATGTATGTATGATATTGTGTGTGTACATATGTGTGTATATCAGGGACGTGGTGGCACCTGAAAAGCAGGTACAAATTTCCAGTAGAAGGGCCCAGTGAAGTACTTTTAACGAGAGACAAATAAAGGATCAAGGAAAATTATATTAGTTCTAAAAAAGGTTTTTTATGGATACAAAATATTACGTAACTCATTTGTATCAGCACAATTTTTACTATGTCTGAATGCGTCAAATTCCACATTTTCTCAGGTTCCACTGAAAAGAGAACACAATTCCCAATATGCTCTGATGTCAAACGATTTGCTAGACGAGTTTTGACAAGTTTCAGTCGAAAACTCTCTCACACTCTGCTGATTTTGTTGGAATTGTACTGAATATCTTGTATAGGACTGCAACAGAATACAGAATTTAACATAGTCTTCAGTATAAAATTGTAAATGGTGAGGAAAACAGGCAAAGTTTTGTTATCCTTCTCAGCAGCTTTTTGTAGATCTCCACAAAATCATCCATTTCAGTAGTGAATTCATTTAAACTGAACCAAGTTTGGATTTTTCAAGCACTGATTGAATTTTTTCTTGTGAATTAGAGTTATGAAAATTATGACTAATATCTTCACTCATATTTTTCAATAACAAGATGTCTATGTTTTCTAAAAATTTCCGCTGTGAAGAAAATTTGTCAACAAGAACTGCAGTTCTTAAACCCACTACAGTATAAAACACTTCTGCTAGCCACTGATATTTAGCCTGAGTAAGCCGCTCATCTTCTGTTTTATCGAAGTCCAGTTGTTTTTTTCTGTAAGTCCTTTTCTCAACAAATATTTGCTGTTCAAGCTAAGCTTTAGTTGCAATTTTAACAGCAGATAAAATAGTATTTTAGCCAGCACTGTCCCTTAGTATTTGAAGCAACAGACGTTATAGCAAAATCAAGTTTTATTTACAAATCAAATTTTATTTAGGGAACCCAAGATAGTAAAAATTTCTTTGAAGAGACATAAAGTCACAATTGTTGACATATGACTGAAATTGGGATAAAAGACCTTGTGCTTCACTTCGAATATTCATTTTAAATTCCATGTTACTTAAAATTTGTTCAAGGCAATCGATTACTGCAGGGTATAGTGTCAGCAGTCGGTCTATATCGTTTTGTAAGGCACTGAAATGAACACTGTAAGTAGCAGCCAGTTCAAGAGACTCATTCACATCCTCAAGAAGAGATTAGTACTTCTCAAATATATTATTTCGTTTCCTAGAGTTTCCGTTTAGAAAAGTCTTTAATTTCTGCACATACCCAGGCTTATTTTCTGTTTCAAAAAGGTTAACAGAAATAACAGAAGATTTCGTTCAAGCTTTCATAACCAGATTTGTTCCATGAGATCCACAATAAATATTTATTGCCATGGGAGAACACTGCTTCAAACGTGTTGCAACTCCTTTGTTTATTCTTTGCATATTGGTCGCACCATCAAAAGACATACCCACACACTTTTAAATACCTACGTTATTTTATTTGAGTTCATCTTTGATTTTTTCACTTATTTCTTCACCAGTAGTTATTTCAGTTTCAACCATTGAAATCAGATCCTTTACAACGGCCTCCTCTGCAACAAGCTAAGATAACGTAATACAATAGAAGTTTGCTCACAGAGTGTAATATCAGTGGTACGATTATCTGATAGTGAAAAGAATACTGAATTATTTACCTCTTCTGAAATATCATTCTTGACCATCTGGGTCATAGTATGAATAATAGTATGAATTAGCTTGTTTTGTGTAATTAGAAAGAAACGCAGTTCTAGCACCCCTTCCAGCAGATTGTTTTCGAGTACTGCGAATATATGAAAGTTTTTCATTCAGTACCTCATCATACTGAGTCATTAAATTTAGAAATTTAATGACTCAGTATGATGAGGTACTGAATGCACCACATTGAAAGGCTTCACTTTTTTCAGAGTCATTTTAAAAGTTGGCTTCCTCATTACCACATAAAGAAATCTTCTCTGCAATCAAATACCGAATAGCATCAATACTTGTATTAGGTATTGATGTAGTTTCTCCGCCTCTTTACGCTTTTTGTTCAGATGTCTCATGTTTTCAATATTTTATCAATTGAGGAGTCTGATAATGCATGAATCATAGCTTCAGCAGTATTTCGATGTTTTTTCTGGGTGTAATGCTTTGTCATGATGTGACTTAAGTTTGAACAGTTATCAAACCCATTACGTAAAGAATTTGTGTCCTCTCTTGATCCAAAGCATAAAAAAACAATGCAAAAAATATTGTCTAGTGATAGAGAGTAGGTTAGCCATGACCTTTTCTGCACAACTTCAATGTCATTAACTTTGACTGATTCAGTGTAATACTTGGATAATCTTGAATGTTTTGTTGGCTGGTATGGCCCTAATACAATAAATTGCTTTTTATCAATCATCTTTGCATTTTCAGCTCTAGAAATTTAGCTGGATCATTTTAATTGACATTTACAACGTTGTCTGGTTGCTTCTGATAATCTTTTCTGGCAGAGTTAAGTACACCGCTGCAGTTACAGGCACTTCATAATTACCCATTTCTACAGTCACTCACTTAGTTTCAGTAAAGTTTCAGTTTCTGAGTGTTTCTGAATATTGTAGTTCTGCTCCTTTATCTGCTGCAATTATGACACCTTGATTATTGTCTGTTTCTTGTACAGATGATTGGTCACTAATCTCTGTTATTGGTTCTTTTTCAATAATAGGCTTACTTGTGATATTTACAATGCATGTTGATATTAATTCTACATTCTCTGTTGCTGTAAAGGATGTCCTAGCTTTTCTCTTTATTTGTGGCACTTGCACTGACGCGAGACCTGCCGTTAACTTTAATTGTTTTAGATCATTACCATCTGCTTTTAATTCATGTTGTCGTTTTTGAGCTTTTTTTCAGCACCAGATTTGTATTTCCATGTTGCCTCTTTCATTTTTTTTCCCTTCATTTCACCTGAAACATGAAAAAATATAAAATTAAAAATATGTCCTATAATCAAAATCAGGGTGTTGGTTTCTTTCGTTTGAGTTATAACTTCTATTGGTCCATGGAATTTATAAATAGTAATACTATTTATAAATTCCTTCGACCAATAGGGAGTGGACTGGGGCATATTGAGTAGTAGTGAATAAAGTAATAACAAAAATTCATTAAACCATATTTATCAATATTCATTAACCATATTTATCAATGCATAACAAATGAATTCATGCATTTTATATATTTATTGTTTTGAACTTTTCAATAACAATTTTTTATCTTTTCTGTTGATGGGATGGTTAATTTCATCAGATAAAGAGGAGACGTCATTTAATCGTTCGTCACTACAATGCTTGTTTTCGGTATTCTTTTCTGTCTGCCTATACCTTCTTCTGTTTCAGCCGCCCTTGCCTTAACATATTGTTTTCTTCGTTTTTTAGCAGAGATGCTCATTGTTTTTTAGCAGAAATAGCTCAATATTTTCGCTCTCTTTCTCAAGCAAGACAAGCTAATCGATCAACTTCAGTTTCCAGCTTTCTTTTTTTATTTAACTTTCTTCTTTATATTTCTACGTTGATAAGATATTTTTTTTTTACTTACTTACTTTAAAAGCTTTAATTATTCTTTTTAATTACTGTTTATAAGTAAAGTATTAAAGCATTACTTACTTTTTTACGGTATAAAATCTATCAATTTCAGATCAATGTTTTTTATCTTAATGATTTAACAGCGACTTTATTTATTTACGCTTATTATATTATTATTATTATTATCATGTAAAAGTTTACAAGTTTATGCAATACAAATATGTAAATACATGGCTGGGGCAAGAAGAAGACAAGTTCTGTCTTATCACCAAGCCCCTTATAAAAGCTTAACAAAGTTTGTTGTTTTTAATTTGTTTTAATTACTTTTCTTTACGATTTCCTGTATTTACGCTAAACCAAAGTTTAGCGTATTTCTTTTATTATTACCGCTGATTTACCTAGTGTTTGTTATGCGCGGACACCAAAACAAACAAACAAACCGACGTCAAAGAAAGTTAAATAAAATGTTGTAAAAAATACCCTCATAGAATCTTATAGAACAAAATAAAATTTTTTCTCTTTGAGTATTGGGGGCCCAGTTTCCTGAGCCACAATCAGGGCCCAGTACAAGTCCTCGTACCCTCGTAGTGAGCCACCACGTCCCTGGTGTATATGTAATGATATTTGTATATATATATATATATACATATATACACATTTATAATATAAAGGTGTATATATATATGTATATAAATATATATAGATATATATATATATATATATATATATATATGTATATATATACATATATATATATATATATATATATATATATATATATATATATATACATATATATATATATATATATATATATATATACATATATATATATATATATATATATATATATATATATATATATATATATATACATATATATATATATATATATATATATATATATATATATATATATATATATATATACATATATATATATATATATATATATATATATATATATATATATATATATATATATATATATATAAAAGTCTGTATGTGAGATATGTATGTTATTGTGTGTGTACATATGTGTGTATATGTAATGATATTTGTATATATATATATACATATATACACATTTATAATATATAGGTGTATATATATATGTATATATATACATATATATATATATATATATATATATATATATATATATAAATATATATATTTGTATGTATATATATATATACATGTATATATAAATATATATATATATGTATATACATATATATATATATATACATATATATATATATATATATATATATATATATACATATATATATATATATATATGTTACATAAAGAGTTTACATAAAAAGTGTGTATGTATATATAACTTATATATAAACATAAATACATATTTGCATACATACATACATACATACATACATACATACATACATACATACATACATACATACATACATACATACATACATACATACATACATACATACATACATACATACATACATACATACGTACATACATACATACATACATACATACATACATACATACATACATACATACATACATACATACATACATACATACATACATACATACATACATACATACATACATACATACATACATGCATAAATAAATACGTACATACATAGTTCGATGCTTAATTTTTTCAATTGATTTTATATCTCCTTTGATTTCGAATTGTTTGTAATTCCACAGTATATAAATGATATGGCTTATTAACTTTGCATTTTCAATGTTAAATGACTTGAGTTGTATTTTAGATCAGTTAACAGTTGTGTTAAAATCTTTTTAAAGATATAGTGCAACTTTATCAGACTTAAAAACACCTATGAGTTTGCTGTCGACTGCATACATCTTTATATGACTTAAAATTAAGTTCAGTAAATCATTAATGTAAAGCACAAAAAGGTGTGGCCCTAAAACCGAACCCTGAGGTACTCCAATAAGTGCATTTTCCATGCGGACAGTGTGCTATCTATTTTGACCCGTTGTTTTCTATTGATCAACCAAATATTGAAATTAAATCATATAATATAAAATTATATAGTATTATAAGTGTTATATTATGGTAGTATAAACTATATAGTAACATGTAATTCTGTAATACTTATAATGAATTACTGGGAATAAATTTTCTATGTTATATTTTTACACATTATACTAAAAAGCAAAGTCATTCCTAAAAATAACAAACTTGATTATATCTGTCAAATTTTTATGAGTTAAATGAATGGCAAGATTGTTAAATCTATTAATAGTTTTTTAAAAAATGGCACACATAGAAAAAGCTTTTGTAAGAATTTGAACAGAATCTATGTCATTTTTGTTAATGTTGAAAGCGTATTTTCATATTTAAACATATTAAACCTGATTATAATTGTTTGGACTAAAATTTTTAAATACTTATGTTTACAATAGTAAGGTTAATGTCCTTTTCAAGGCATTTTAGAATAGAAAAAATAGTTCTTACTTTGTACGTTAAAAAGACTCATAAGTTTAATATTACTGGCATCATCACTAAAGCACTGTTTTATCTGTTTTAGTTTAATCTCACCTAATTGAATTCACAATCAACCGTATCAGAAAGGACCATAAGAATTTTTCTATGAAAGCATTGTATAAACATTATGAGTACATTTAGAGGCTTTTAATTTTGTCTGAGCCAGATTTTTGCGTTTTAACAGGTGGACTTTGGATTTTTTGTATTCAAAATAATTAACTTCCAAGCATGTTTTAAATTCAAAACTTTTATATCTTCATGATGAAAACAATTTGCAAAAAATTCCGGCAATCAGAACTTGGGGAAAATGGTACCCCAATAATTTTTCCTTCTTAACCGTCATTGAGAAAAATATTATTTGGGTAAAAAAAATTAATTCGTTATTTTATAGTAGACCAAAGCTCTTTTATATATTTCAAATTTTATCAACAAAACTCTTGGTATTTAGAAACGGTAACCATGCAAAATTTACAACCCCCTCAGTTTGAGGTAGTTTAATTCAATTCATGGTCGTTACTCTAAAAAGCTAAAAATAAAAATTGATTAGAACTTTTTTAAAAAGAATATTAATTTATTTTAGGATAGCGAAATTTATTTTTCTAAAAAATTTATTTTTGCAGACGGGGTTCAAAAGGACAAATATATTATATAACGGGGCAGTTATGCCTGAAGCCTTATATCTCAGCTAAAAAATTTTTATTTCAAAATTTTTGTTTGATAAAACATTTTAAATTATTGTGCTGTATAGTACAGCCATTTTAAGAAAAAATGTAAGCCTATTTTAAACAAATTGCAACAAAAAGTCTGTCAGCATTTTTTGTCTATTCTTAGTATCTTGAACGACATATAAAAAGTCCTAAGCAATCCTTGTGGGGGAAAAAAAACAAAACACAAATTAAACAAAAAGACTATCATTTTTGATTTTGTCATACTAATCACTTTTTTAGAAAAGTATAGTGATACTTTTTTTTTACTTTTGCAGTATGTAACAATTTTCTGATGCTATTTTGTTTCAAAACTCTTTGACTTGCACTTTTGAGTAAAAGCTTACATTATGAAAAATGATACAAAAGTTTTATTTATTTTAAATCTCATACTGATGTAAGCATGACATAAACAATATTTGCAGATATTTTTATAAAAGTAATATGGATAGTATAAATGCATTATTTAGGTTAAACACCAAGTCAAATGAGGTAAACTTCTTTGTCTGAATCATCAAAGTTCATTTGAGATACATTTGCACAACTTGTTCCTCTGCAGTGTCCACATGTTGAGGTACATTCAATTTCATTTTTTCTACCAGTACATTTTAGGCTGTGGCAGTCAGTTTGGCAATTACATCGCATGATACTCAGTAGCTCTGCAGGGGCTGGTGGTAAATCAGTCTGAAAAGGAATGAGGCCTTCAGCACTCTTCCTCCATCCCCACTTTCAGGAAGGAATGCTTCTTCACTAGCCTTCCATTCTTGTACTTGCAAGTACACGCGGAGGCTGTGGTACTTGACTACTGCTGATGTTAGTGACAAACTTTGAGCTTGAACGTGAGATATGTTGGTAGCTACTTTTTCACAGAATCGTTTGTATCGTAAAGTGTCCCGACTTTCGTTGGGACTCCCATTGCATGAGATGACCAAGGCTTTTTCTCCAGCTGATAAAATATCACTGACAAATGCAAATTGAGAATTGAATACAGATGCTTGCTCACGAAAATGAATATTTGTCTTGAATTTGTTTGAGCTTGAACGTGAAAGAGGCCCTTTTTCCGATACGATAAATGTGAGATGTTGCATCACACCCAAGGATTGAATGATTAAAGAAAATGTTCTCGCATATGTCCTGGCCAAGTTGACTGTTTGATGTTCCATTTACGATGTGCTTTCTTATTAATTTTCTTGGGCTCAGGGCAGAAAAACAAGTAATGAGACTGTAAACTTGTATCATTAGATAGCAAGATAAGAAGGTCCGTATCATCTCCCACCAAAATGGTCATCTTAGTCATAGCTGATTTGACAGCTTTTTGTACAATGAGGACATCAGCATCTCCTGATGCATGGTATGTTTGACAGTTTCTTTGTTTTAGTTCTTTACTTAACATATTGATAAATTGTTGTTTATTTTGTTTATTGGCCAGATATATGTATTTTTTCATCGTGATGCTCATACTCTCCACAAACGTTACCTTTGGACCAACAGTTCCTTTGGATCGCCTGGATCGTGTCATATATTTAGTAGTTTGACTCATAACCATTAAACACAACAATGGCTTTTCCATACTTCTTTTGAGCATATTCAGTGTATTGATAGAAGAAATCCTTGTAAGTGGCTTGAGAAGACCACGGAATGCGTTGGATAAGTGCCCCACCATCTAAAACATACTGTACATCATCTGTCAATCGTATCTCTGAAGTACTGGCAGGTGTCAAAAGCTCTTATATAACATCAGCCAAAGCTGGTTTGTGTGGTTCTCTAAGCATCAAATGAGAATCAAAGAGTGATGATGGGTAGTTGCTGAGCGTATACTTAAATGCTGATTCTAAATCACCAACAGCATTTGCCACAGTGATGAGTAGTTGAAAAAGAAGCTGAGGGTCAATGTTGATTTGATGGTTATCCGTGTTCAGAGGCTTAGCATTTAACACTACAACTTCCGTGACAGTTTTATCATTCATGGAGCTCAGAAACGTGTTCCCGACTGCCTTTGAAGCATCACTGTTGACAGTGGGGTTTGCATGAGAACCTGTGACAGTATTACGTAGTCCTGGATCGGAATCAAAAGGGTTTCTCTCATTGAGAAAGTCAATAATTGTTAAGGTATCATTCCAATCACAACTTTGTCTAGCTTTCATCATGTCCTTGTTTTGTTCGCCAGTGTTATAATTCACAGAAGTGAACTCCTGCATGCATTGTTGATTTCTGCGCATGCAGGCATTGATAAAAGCTAAGTAAGACGTTGTTGCTCTGTCATTCCTCGTCCTCTTGTAAGTCCTCCACTTGTTTTGATACTTCTCATTGAACTTGTTTGATTATGAGATCTGAGGATAGACCAGCCCAAAGACGATCACTCCTTCTAACCATGTGCATTCCCTTTTCAAATTGCATTTGAATTTCAGGATGTTCTTCTTGTAATTTTGACATTCTTTGCAGATATATTCGCGCACATTTGATGTACAGATTATGTTCTGATGCTGCCAGATAAGGTAGCATTTCTGATATCGCATTAAGATGCAAAGCCCAATTGCCGGTTCGCTCTGCCTTGATGAATTTTCGAAGAATGTCAACCATATCCATGTATTGTACCCAGAGAGCTGCAGTTCTAGAAAATGTCATCATGGTCTCAGCTTGCTTTGCAAGACATTTAGCTACTTTCTTTAGAATGTCAGTCTGGTAGACTTCATTTGCAGTCATTGACCCAGCCATAAGCTTCTCATATATTTCAGAAACTTCCCCTTCATATGTTTTCCACAACGAATTTGCAGCTCTGATGCTAGTTTCAGGTGTACCTACTTGATCGGAATCCATTTTATTATTTACCATAGCATTTGGTAGAGGAATATTAAATGCTTAGGACAGGAGCATAGCATTCAGTGCAGCATCGACAACAAAATGACCTCGAACTGCAATGGCTTTTCCAGACAACATGCGGACTACTGCATTCGTTGCATATATTATCTCAAGATCTTCTTGTAGCCCAGATGAAGCCATCAAGTTTCCATGCATCCAAGAAAACTCATTTCGGTGTGAAAGCCGCCTAGACGCAACAATATGTTTTTTAAATCACTTTCTGGAGGTTCCGTTGTAATTATCATCAAAGCTTTCCACCAGAGTGGCTGGCCAAATGTAATAATTGGTAATACACTATGGCGTCTTGCATGTTCATTAACAAACTTCAGAGTAAATTATATGCATGCTGTGTCACTTGGGTTCATGTCTATCATTGGCAGAAAATTAATTGATGGCTTACCTGGGTGAGCGCCTTGACAAATAAGCTGCATCATCCCGGACCATGCTGACCGTGCTAATCCAAACATAATCAAAGTCTTCCACAGGATATCTATATCGCCAGTTATGTCCTGAGCATTAATTCTTTGGAGCGTTTCATATGTTACCACTGATATTCCACATCTGTCTTCATTGTGGTAACTGATAGGCACCCTTCCAATCCTAGATATATCAATAGCACTCGCTTTCGTCCTAGAAATTTGTCTGCATGCTTGAGTCCCAGGTGTAATCATAGCAATCATGCCCATACCATGAAATATATTGTATCCATCCAGAGTAGCAATGTTGTGGTCTACATTGTTAGCTGCATACTGGACAAACTGGGTTGTATGGTTAACGATTTCTGTCCCTTGTGAATGAGCCGCACTTTTCTGAAATTTAAGTATTTCTTAATAAGAGCAACAAAATCCATGATGATGCAGGGAGTCAATTAGAAACCGCGAGGAGAAATGGTGATAAAGCTAGACGCCAGCCCGAACTGGATTAGTGGTAACAGAACCTGCGGTCTTGTGGCTTGCATTATAGCTTGTTCAATGGAAGCAATCTTCACATCAATTTTTTTCCCAACAAAAAGTGTTTCAAGTAATAGCCTGAGTGTTTCTGGTAAAAAGTAAATACCCATTTCTTCTAATTCTATGTCATCACATGATGGATAATTTTCATAAAATATCTGCACTGTCTTTATGTCCTCTTTCAATATTTTAGCAGCACCCTGCACAAGCCTATGCTTCTCATCCTCAGTGTCATCTATTGATTGATTGATGTAATAATCCTGAAGCACAGCCCTTGTTGCCGTTCTAAAAGTCGCCACATTTGGTCTTCCATTAACCTCAGTTAAAATAATTCTGTTGCCGAAGTGTTCCTCCAGCTTTACTTTCATTAGGGATAGCTGTATGGCTCTTGTGTGGAACCAATTGATTGCAGTTTGGTCAATAAGATCATTTATAGTGATCTGCTCATCATCATTTTCCTCTAAGTAGCTTGCAACTTCTAAGAAGGCATTCATTCATTCTTCTTCTTTTGGTCGACCCAACTTAAGTTTCTTTTTCGGGGTATCATCAGTTTTTTGTTGAGCAGCTGGTACTTTGTTGAGCAGCTGGTACGTTGTTGAGCAGCTGGTACTTGCTTCTTTGTATGAAAGTTGACACTACAAGCTTGATCGTAAACAGCATCAGTAGCATGAAGGTCATGAACATGGATAATTCCTCTTAGCACTAAATCACCCCATGTATCACCACGTTCTTGACAAGCAGTCAGAACTTTCTCTGTGTGCACCTTTATACCAGGCTGTGTGTGAACATTATCAATCCTTTTTTCACTAGACAAGTTAATATTGGAGCTACCTTTGTCACTTAAAGTTACTGTCAGTTTATTTTCTTCATCAATAGGTTCTTTGCATATAGCACATTTTGATAAGCCCATATCTGAAATTTAAAATGGAATTCACACTATATATTTATGTTTCAAAAAACTCTTAACTCTTAAATGATCAAGATCTTTGTAACTTTATACAGTAGGTACATTGCTTGCTGTAAGTTGAAGATAATCTATAAAGTATTTCAATATACACTATTTTGCTTCCTCTAATGTGCAAGGCTTGGTCATTCTAGTTTTAAAAAGTTATAAATATTGAATGAAGAAAGATTAATGTCACTTTTAACTCAGAAAAAGTAAATAAAGTTCTAAGTAAATAAAGAATTCAAAATAGTGCATGGATTTAAATTTGATTTGTAAGAAAAATTTCAATTATTTTTATTACAGAATAAAAATGCAAATTTAATTTTTCCAATAAAAAGGTAATACTTGACCACACCCTACACCTGTTATCAATAATAAATTGCTGTTAAATAAGCTTTTCAGTTAAATAATATAAACGTTAAATTTCTCTCGATAAAAAACTCGATCTAAAATATGAATGCACAAGCAGTGCATACTAAAGTCAAGTTGTTAATCTGTATATAAAACTATTGAAATTATTCTTTATTTTTATTATTTAATGACTGATTTGACTTTGTTTAACTTATAAAAAATATAAATAATTAGAACTGAAGAGTTAAAAAGGCTTAAAAGAAAGCAAATTCAGACACATTGTTAACATAGAAATACCATAAAAGTTGTGTGTCATTTTTTAAAATTTGATGACTTTCCCCCAACTAAAACTCTTAGGAATTTTTATACGTCACATAGAACTACTTGATAGTTATCTTGCCGTAGAAAAACCTTTTGTTGCAATTTGTTCAAGGTAATTTTATAAACTGCCTGTACTATTAATATTGTAAAAAAAAAATTTGATTTTAGAAATATCTAAATACATTAAAAGTACCAAAAAGCATCAGTAAGTTTGCAAAAAACAAAATTTGCTCAATTCTTAAGCGATGCAAAGACAAAAGATACATCTTGAACTATTGCTAATTTGCTTTATTTATAAAAAGTTTATATTTTTCAGACTGTAGTTTTTATCCTCTTTTGGAATCTGGTTTTAAAAAGATATCTGGAAATGAATTTTTTGAATAGTGTTAAGTTTAGTAAAATGACTTTTGTGGGGCATATTGTTTCCTCAACATTGGAATATTGCTACTTAGCCATCTCATCAAAATTGTTGCCAAATAGTGTCAGGATATTTTTTGTATGATTTATGTGATCCATAATATTTTTTATTTAATTCTAAATTTAGTAGTAGTTGCCAATTAAATAATGTATTAGTTTAGCATTAGGTTAGGACGTAGGTATTTTATATTAAAACACAAAAACATTTACTTTACTTTAGTTGTTATTTCTTTTTCACGGTGTATGGGCGTGTAGTTTATTAAGGTATATTTTTTTTTTAGAGATTATAATGTCTGAACATGTTTAAATGATAGATAACTTTCAATTTTTATCATTTTTGCATGAAAGGATAACTCCTGTTTTCAACAGTCCCGTTTTGCACCACTTACTTTCAAAATGTAAAAATTTTGTTAGTTTAGAGTTTCTTTACTTTGGTTGTCGTAGGTTATTTTTAGAACTTTTTTTTTTTTTTTTTTTTTTATATGAATGAGTTTTAGAAAGCTTATAAAAAATAGTCTTAACTATTATTAGTTTATCCGCAACTAGCATTTGTTTCTTAAGTGTTTCTAAATGTCCTGCTCTACCCTAATTTGAGTATAACAGAATTACCTCATATGTAAATAAAATTAAAAAGCCTTTGACACAAACATCTATTGCATGCGGTTGTTTTATTTGCCAATTTGGAAAGCTTTAGTTTAATGAAAAGTATCCTTTCGAACCAAAGGCACACAATATAAATTTTAAAGCATAACTTCCAAGCCAGGAATTTTTTAAATCCTTTTTTTCCATCAACAAAAAAAAGATGTACGCATTGTTTGTCAATTATAGCTCGAGGTGCCAATCATTCCTGTATTATTGCAACAAGACGCTAAAACTTGCATGATTTAGTAAAAAATAACTCACTTGTAGCAGAGCAAATTGCATGTGTTGTAATAAAGGCAAATGATTTTCCTCTTTCAAAAAAAGTCTTGCTTAGCCAAGCAAAAAGAGAAAGATTATTTCCAGTAATACCTGGTAATTATACATTTTTTATAGTTTTAAAATGTTTAAAGTTCAACAATATTAAGCAATGAAAACTGCTGTTTACATTTTCTTTTATTTATTGCTTTTATTTTACACATTATTAAATGCCAGTTATTTCAATCAGCAGCTTACAATATATCTTATTATATTTTATTAGTCTTAAAATCTTCACTAAAATCAAAAAGTTATATACTTGCAGCACTAATGTCGTTAAACGTGCAGTTAAACACTGAAATATCTAACACGGGAATGATAAAACTTGGTTCAACTCTTAGCAAAGCAACAGAAATTCGACTGGTTGAAAAATGTTTTAACTAAAAATTTAATGCTCCCGGAAAAACATTGCAAGATTTTATTCAGTACTCAGTTGTCACTTTGCAACTACAAAAGGAGAAACTGATAAACAAAAACATGTTGTTTACTGGAAAAACTTGGAGGATTTAACTAACAAAGTGCAACTGGACTGAGATTACAGCAACAAACATTTTGTCAAACTTGAAATTGATGAAAGAGAATTATTTTTGAAAATGAGCTTGGTTGTTAATAAGGGAACTGAAAAGAGTGGCTTAGCAAGTAGTTCTTACTAAAAAAAAAATGCTTACAAACTCTATAGCTTGAGATACAGGTGTTAAACGTCAGCTCATTACTGTCATTGTTGAAAATCTACCTGAAACATACAAGAACGTCAAAGCGTTGATGAATTTTATTCATGTGAATGACAAGGCATTTTACATTTCATGTAATCTAAAAATGGTCAACATTATTTGTGGAATACAATCCCATTCAAGCAAGCATGCTTGCTGCTGGTGTAATGTCGATTCAGTCAATTAATGAGAATGTGGATCTCTAAGAAAATTTGGCACATTATGCCGAGTTTTTTGCCAATGGCTCAGATTTAAACTTTGCAAAAAATTTTTGTAAATGTAATCCATTTACTGTTGATCAATACCAACAACTCAGTGGTCATTTATATTGAAAAATAAAGAAATGTAGTTCTATTATTAGTATGAAGAAGTTCGAGTTTATTGATTTCAATTTTAAGATAGATAAAGACTCATGGCCATGAGCTCACAAAATAAGCTTTTTGAAGGAAAAGTATTTTGCCTTTTTGATTACCGTTTATAGTCCATATTTGTTAATTAAATGTATCAATCTAAATAAAAAGATATTATGATATAGCTATATAGTTAAACCATAAGTTAACATTCGATAACTATAACTAAATATATATAACTATAGTTTTCGAATAAGTTGAAAAATTGACAACTTTCAAATTATGTTTTTTTAACCATTTTGAAAATATTTTATATTCACGCATGCGTAAAAGTAAGTCCAATGGACGTCCGAGAACGTACTATTTTGGACTTGGACGTTTTTGGACGTCTATTTTTGGACAATATTTTTTTGGACATACATTTTTTGGACGACAATTTTAGACCTATATTGAACGTTCAAAAACGTCCAAGTCCAAACTGGTTCGTCTTTGGACGTCCAATGGACGTCCAAAGACGTACCATTTTGGACTAATACGAATGAACCTAAATGGTACGTTCTGTGCCCATTGGGTTGGAAAGGCTGATTGTCCCATTTAAAATAGTTAACATATATATTAGAAACAAAAATAAATTATGTTTTTATATATTTTTATTCTAACAGACAATCCATTTTATAATTTCAAGACAGTGAATAGACCAAATCAGATTACAAAACTGTTCATCCAATCCTATTATTGTAGTTTTGTTTACCATGAGACATAGTACACTAACCTTTGTCGAAAGTAAATGCAGTTCATTCAATGTGCATTAATTGCTTCATATTTTGTGTTTGCTGCTATGGAACTAAATATCTCATTAAAAGTGTGTTTTCTTCAATTTTCTTCAGTGCGGGTTTCACATTCCCTCTTAAGCATCTAACAGTAGTCGCCTATCATTCCGCGGTCCCATTGTCTCTAGTAGTGCTTCTCCATAATGCCAATATCTTGGTAAAAACATTCTTCATGCTTGTCCAAGACCCCAAAAAGATTCTCGGGAAAAAGATCCAAATGGCTATGCAAGAAATGTACTTTTAAAGACATCCTAGCACCTAAATTTTGAAATGCACTTAACAGTTCTCCAACTTTATCTTCAAAGTTGGATGCTTTGTGTGATCTTAGAAAATTTTTGCTAATATCTTTAAAAGCATTCCATGCTCTGTGTTCTTTAACATTTAGCTTATTAGGTAACTCTGTGTCATTCAAGAGAACTTGAACTTGTGAGCCAATAAATATTCCCTCCTTTACATTGGCGTCACTTAGAGCTGGAAAATTTTGACGCACATATTTGAACCCATTGCTTTCTGCATCCATAACTTTGATAGAGTTTTTTTGAAGTCCTAGTTTTGTATAAAGTGGTGGCAAGAGAATGCTTCCTTGATTAACCAGCGGTTTAGATTTAACACTGTGCTGTCCTGGAGTAAATTTTTTACGCGGGTTTACTTTTTTTTCACGTATTGCTCCTGTATTACCCGGCTGTCCCACAAACATTAAAAGCACATGAATTTTTTATTCGGAACTATGCGGAACTGGTTTTATAGAAGATGCTTCAGTGGGATAACCTGTTTTGTTTCTTGTTTTAAATCTCAGCTCAGTAATTTTGCTCACGCAATAATAGCAGACATTCACATGAATTTGTTGTTCACGCCATTCTATAGGCATACCAAATGTCAGATGCTTTTTACTAAGCATCTGACATTTACCATTAAACCACGATGCCAGCACGAAAGATCAGTTACTACAGCAAGTATGTGGGGCCCATTTTTTTCCCTGATCACCAAATGGGCATCCAAAATAATAAAAATATACGATCTTCATCAAAGGTCTTTATCAAAAAGTCCACAAATGTAGCAGAACAAGTCTGGGTTGTTTGCAAATCTTTTGGAGCTCATGGGGAACTTATATATAACAATGATGAAAAACTAATAACAATTGTTTGTTTCCTTTTAAATGATTCAAATTACTTCTTTGTAGATTTTCAAAACTTTTTTCAAAGGTTTCTAAGCTGTACCAATTCCAGTGCACACAATGTATTTTTAATTACTACATTTATCCTATACCGTACACTGTTTGAAATAGATTAGTTTCGGGACCCCAAGCATCTTTCAATTTGGGGGCCTAACCCCATCCTCCCTCCTCCTCCAAAAAAAAAGTCTCTTCAAATTTTTTGATTATATTTCTCACATATAATTGTAATTAAGTCGTCCAGCTTTTGTTTCTTACAACATTTTTTTTTTCTTTTATTTTGCAAATTCTTTAATCACATTATAAAAATCAAGATTTTGTTCTAATAGACACTCAAAACTAAAAATGGCAGGATTACTTGTTTGTTCTTGTCCCATAGTTGACCATAAAAAATTGAGGCAGATTAAGCAGTGCAATCACTGAATTTTTGAAGAGTTCCCCTTATTTCTGAAATTTTGTGTAACAAGTTGAATGGGGAAAGTGATTTTTCTCTAAAGTTTGCAGAATAATATTGCTTTATGTGAAGCAATTTTTCTGTCAGTTCATTTTCAGTCATGTCACTCTTCATCATTGCTTCATACAGTTTTTGATATTCCCACAAAAAAGATTATATAATAAAGGTTTCTTGAATGGCTGTGAAATGAGCAGTGAGTCTTCCGTGAAACGTTCATTTCACAGCCATTTAAGAAATCTTTATTATATAATCAAGCAAACCTTTGCGCTTCACTTTTTGATAGATTGGAAATTCAGAACTAATTTCTGCAGCATCTGCAGCTAATTTAGCTTTTTTCAAAACTGTTGACCATTCCTCCAGAACAGATTTAAGGTGACTTGTCAATGCTTTAAAATTTTTTCACCTGAATATTGCCTTATATGAATAGTTGCCTTTTTTGCCTGAATGACCTAGTTCAGCAATTAATCAATGTGAGCACTTTCATCAAAACTCCAGACATGAGAACACATTCGAAAGAGCTCAAATATTTCAGGGCACCTCTTATCTCAATTTTTGTTTTAGGCAAATAAATACAAACTCTGAACTTTTTCTGAAGCTTTAATGATTTAACTCAATTAGAGAAAGGGCGAATTACGTCAAGTCTTTTAGTCTATCATGTTCCAGATTGCCTGCAAAAGATACTCCATGGAGACTCTTTCTAGTATTTCCCTGCGTTGTGAACTAGCAAAGAAGATTTTATACATGTTTTGAACAGTTTCAAAGAAAGTTTCAGCATCTGTACAGCTTGAGGCAGTATTCTGTTCAAACAAATTCAATTAATGACAACCACAGGTTGATAATATAGACAATGGGTTCTTTATTCGTACGATTGATTGAACACCTTTGACATGTTGGCTCCATTGTCATATTCTTGGCCACGCCAGTTTTAAAAATAAATTTTTAGAAATAATCCTGCAAAATCAGATCCATTCTTCTTTGGACAATCTGCAAAGATAAAAAACCGTTCTTGAATTGAAAATTTTCCAGGTTCTTCTTCATTTACATATCGAATGATAGACGTTGTATGTTCAGTAAGGCTTACATCAGGAGTGGCATCAACCATAATTGAAAAATATTTCACAGACTTGCATTCTTATACGATTCGCCTGCGAACCTTAGCTGCAAAAAGACCAATAAATTCATTTTGATAACAATGACTGGTGCAATGGACCTGAAACCATTGACCCTTATCCCATGATTGTTTAACTTTCATCACATGTCTCTTGAGAATTGGTAAAAATGTGAAATTATTTTCAGCAATCTTAAAAAATTTCCATTTTAGAATCTCCAATTAGGTCAGATTTTCCACAAAAAGCCAATCTACGTTCACAAAGAAACAGTATCACATCCAAGACTTGTTTTATAATTTTTCTCCAGGTAGCTGCTTCGTGGAGGATTTGGCGATTCACAAAATGTGGAAATGTGAAACTTGATTTCCTGGTGAAAATAATTGAATTAGAAAACAAAATACTGCTGTCTTCGCTGGGCTAAATATAAGCCAATCTCGCAAAAAGGATTCTTCGTTTGGCATTCTGATTTTTAAAACAGACATTGGAAATATTTGATTTCAAGTATCTTTTGGCTTATCCAGTGGAAAGGGAACGTAACCAGCCTGACAAGCATATCCAGCTAAGTAAAAAAAAATTGAAAAAAGGAAAAAATTTTAATTTTAAAGTCTCCAATGTTAAATGGCTGCAGCAAAGCAGCCATTTTTTATTGTTATATTATATCTAATATATCAGCATATTATATGTAATATATCAGTATGATATATTACATATAATATTGTGTGTTTATCATTATTAATTTATAAATTAAGTTAAATTATATAATCAAGCGAATCGCCTGTAAAAACAACTCTTCATAATACGTCACTTTTAAAGTTTGTCTTGCACTAGGTTTGATCGCATAACAACATTTTTTTATTAATTCAAGATCAGCTTAGAAATAAAATTTAAACAATAGCTTTTCAAGACCAGGGCTATTTCTATTGACTATGATAAAACTTGCTCTATTGTTGGCGACATTGAACATTTGTGTTGCATATTTGTGTGAAAAGTTGTAACTGATTTGCTTTGAGGCGTAAGGATAGAGGGATAGGAAAAAAACAAACCCGGAAGTTTATTGCACTTCTGCGAGTGAATTTTTTTAAGTCAATCACTGGTGGGGGCCCCCATAGGAGCCGGGGCCCCAAGCAATTTGCTCGGGTGACTCGCCCTCTGCACGGTCCTATCTGTAAGATCACGGAGGTACTATTTGCTTTGTTTTTATTAATATCCAAGAAAGAGATATTAGATTCCTTTTCCCTTTCCATGGTATAAGATATTGAATTATGTCTTTTATTATAGTACTTAAGAAAATGGAATGCATCATTTTCTGATGGAAATGCGGCAAAAATGTCATCAACATAAAGTTTTTAAAATACTGACTTGACTCCATTGTATAATTTTAGCCATTTTTCTTCATAATAACCGATAAAAAAGTTAGCTAGAACAGGAGTCCATGGCAACACCATCTATGTGATCGAAAGTCTATTTTTTGAATTAAAAATACTATTGCAATGTTGTAAAGATGAAGAGTTTGTTTAAATCGGTGTTTTAATTTTAAGATTATCATTACTGCTTAAAATTGAATTAACAGCCATATTATTGGTTTCTCAAAAAAGTACATTAGTGAATAGGCTTGTGACGTTGTAAGATCCCAGCTCGCACACTTACGCTGGGCCAACGTATGTAAATACATGAATAATACATGTTTATTCATATGCGATTTGATAATTTAGTATTACGCTCGTTAGCAATATAAACTCGTTGTAAATCGTATTTGTTATCAAAATGATATAAAAACAACGTTGGTGGATGATGTTATATACATATGTATGCATATATATATATATATATATATATATATATATATATATATATATATATATATATATATATATATATATATATATATATCGATACCTTAATATGCAACTTGGGTATCTCCAAAATGACATGTTTCCAATACAATAATCACGGCATTATCTGTGTAATGGTATTATTGTCTTTTTTTGGAATTTTGGATCCATTTTTTGGAGTTTTGGACCCATTTACTTTGATAGATTGTGTAAAATTAATGCTATAATTCTAGGAGTTACCCAATTTGTTAAGAAATAAAGACAAACTATTTTTACAAGTTTTTTTTATTTGAATATAAAAAGCAATGAAATTAAAATAGTAATAACAATAATAACAAAAGTGAAACATTTAAGCATAGTTGAACAAAAAATTTGCTACTTTATTGATATAGGCAGCTAGAAAAAAATAATAAAGAAAGTGTGGAAGAAGTGAAAATCATTATTATCCGTGTGAAATATTATTGTAGTAATCGTGGTAGTCATTGGGCATTGATATTTTGAGATCTTGCAAATCATTGTATTTTCGCAAAGATATTTTTGTCTTGTTTTCTGCCCCTTTGCCTTTTTACTTCTAAAACTTTCATAAGCCAGTTAACGTACACCCTCTTTTCCTTCCAAATCATGTTCCAAAAAATGTTGAAAATATATTTTCTGTCGTTTTCAGATGTGGAATAACATTTAAAAGCATCAGTTTCACAAATTTTTGTACACTCACACCTTTTTTTAAATTTTTTATCATTTCTTAATACTTTATTATTCCACGATCTATCATTTTCCTTTTGTCTGCCGAAGTATTTTTTTCTGGTTTACACTAGTGGCCCACGAAGACGTATTTACCTCACACCTTTTCCTTCTTTTTACTTTAGGAGATTGAGAATTCTCAGAATTTTCGTCAGAATCTGAATATGAGACTAATGAAGTGTTAATGATGTGGTTGCTATCTCTAACAATTTTTGATCAATAGCATTAGCATGTGCTTCTAATAATATGTGTCAAATTATTTAGATTATAATCATCAATATTTGCATTTTGGCTTTCTACAAGATCACCATCAAGTAATATAATCGGCAATTCCATAGTTAAATCTGGATTCTCTTGATATATTTGAAGAAAATCATCATTCCTGGGATTTGCTTCACTTAAACGACCTAATTCACTTCTTTTCAGTTTCCAATTTAACCATAGCCAATCCTCTGCTATTCATCGATAAAAATGGATAAGAAGGTAATGTAGATATCCGTTTTATTTTTCGGATGTTCAGCTAATTTTTAAATAATCATGATTCAATTCAATCTTATATATTAAAAAAAAATTGCTGTTTATTTAAGTATTGAAAATCTAAGTTTTTGGTTTAATTATTAACATAATATTAAAAACAAACAATTAAAATTATACAAATAAATTAGTTCCATACATTGAATATAAATATGTCCATTAATAATTAAAATGCAACGTTGTTAACTCCTGCAAAAGTTTTATACTGCACTATAATGGTTTATAATAGTTACATAAACTAAATCACATATTAAGGAACAAATGATGAAAAAAACTTTAACAAACTGATAAAAATAAAGTTGATGCATACATTCAGAGACGTATATACGGGGGGCAAGAGGCGGCATTGGCATATATGGCGCCATATCAAAACTTGGCGCCAACTTTAAATATGGCATCAGCCGTCACAAATGTTAGAATCTTAGAAAGTTGTTAATTAGAAATTTTATATTAGTTTTACGAAAATTTTTATATTATTATTATGTCCAAATCATAAATCGACTGATAGACCTACTATATATATCCATGTTTTTTGAGGCAAAACTTCCAATTGTTTGCTTTCTGCCTACAAGTATACGAGCGCATATTTTTTTTTAAACGAGAATATTACCATTGGAAATTTATCTTGATAAAATTTATAAATGTGTATGGTTGGCAGAAGGAAGTATATATGAATAGATGAACTTTAATGACATTATAAATACATTTGCAAAACAAACCTCACGTAGAAAATTTATATATTTTTTTAATGTTAACTGAGTTTTATTTAACATATATGATTGCATTATAAAATGTTATTGTTTTTTTAATAATCACCCCATTTAATAATCAGTAACATTTAATATATCAATATCAATATCAAAGTATCTAAACTTTTTAAAAATAATTAAAACAGCAAAATCACAAATATACAACCAATCTCTCGCAAGTCTGCATACAAAATGGTGGAGTTATCCAATTTGCAGTGTTACAAATACTAACATGGGAGTTATGGGGGGATATATGTATATATATATTAAATGATAATAATATAAAACAATATCATAATGAGTAAATTAATTATAAGTATTTAATAATAATAACTAAATGATTGTAAGGATGGTGTCACTCAAACAGAATTCTGATCAAAGGAGTGACACCAGTTTTTAAATATAACACAGGTCAACAAAAAAAAAATTTTTTTCTGGTGCCGAGAAAACAATTTGTTTTTTGTATAGCATTTCTCATTTTGATTTCAAATATACAACTCTTTTTTTACCATCACGTCAAGTTGTAAAGATATTTAGGTTCAAATGTTAAGTATTTAGGGTAAAGTCCCTAATATTGTTGAAAAAAAACTTATTTAAAAGTATGTCAACCTGGGTCTCAAAAGAAGCATATTTTCATAGAGATTTTAAAAATGTTATTCATTTGTAATAAAATTAGTATTTTTTGTATTATTGCTGAATAACATTCTGTTGAAATTTTTTTTAAAGTCTTTAGCATTTTTTTACATAATTTTTTTGTCAATAAATTTTAAGGAAAAATATTTATGTTTTCTAAAATCTCTATGAAAATACGCTTCTTTTGAGACCCAAGTTGACATACTTTTGAATAACTTTTTTTTCGACAATATTAGGGACTTTACCCTAAATACTTAAGATTTGAACCTAAATATCTTTACAACTTGACGTGATGGTAAAAAAAAGAGTTGCATATTTGAAATCAAAATGAGAAATGCTATACAAAAAACAAATTTTTCGCTCGGCACCAGAAAAAAATTTTTTTTTGTTGGCCTGTGTAATATGATTAATACACATAATAAGCATACACACATAGAACATACATAAACAAAGTAAACATTTAAAAATCATACTTTGATGATAATAATAAAAAATAAACAAACATAAAGTTAATGATAATAGTTGTAGTAATCATAATTTAAAAAAATAATACCATATTTTAAATATTTAGTGAAAATCACGTCAATAAGTTAGAATAAAATTGTTCTCAGAATTTTTTTAAATTGATTTTGTTTTAAATTAAGAAAAGTCGGTAAAGATGGTTGGAGTTGTAGTTTTTTGAATTCATTCACTATGCATACAAGACTCTTGTTCCATTCACAAATGTACTGATAGACAACAGAATGTTTACCATACTTCTAAGTTTTAAATGATGGTACACTAAGTTTTCCATTATATATGTTTCTAGTAGAATTTGTATTATTCTACTTTCTGTAAAAAAGTCTGTTATAACAGAAGGTAAATTTTTATATAGAGAGTCAAAAATGAAAAGAAGATTAGCAAACTTTAGCGCTGGAAACTTTAGTGCTGGAAAGGTTGGAATTTTTAGTTTTTTGAAAGATTCTGATGTTTCTGACTTAAAAGGTTGGAAGTTCATAATTCTTATGAATTGACGTTGAGAGGACATCAATTTTTTGATGTGATAGTTGCCATTTTGACCCCAAATTTGACAGCAGTAACTAAGATGCGATAAAAATAATGCTTTTCAGAGATAAGATTTGGTTCATTTATATATGTTTCGTACACGGCAATCATCAGGTATTAAACAAATAAAAAACCGTTAGAAAGAACCGTAACTCCGGTATCAAAAAAGGACTGTAATTGGTATCAAAAGAGGTACCAAAAGAGGACTATAAATATAAATATCGGTATCAAATGAAGACTATAAATAGAAATTCAATCAAAGTTAGGTATAGCTGTTTGCAAAATGTAAAATCTATAATTAGTTCACATAACCTCATGGTTATACACAGTGATACAAATTTGAATGCAAGAAGTTGCAAAGACATTACAAAGACCACTTGCCCATTGAACAATCAATATTTATTAAATAATAATGTTTATCAAGCTACTGAGTTTGATAAAAACCCTAATTCTAAAGAAAAAGAAAAGTATATTTCGGTATCAGTGAGACACCATTCAAACTTAAATATGCAAATCTTTTAAAATCTTTTAATGCCGTGAAATGCTAAAATGATACCGAGCTATCTAAGGAGATGTGAAGTTTAAAAGAAAAAAACATAAAATACACAATAAAGTGGAAAATTGCTGTGAACTGAAAAACGCTGTGAACCTATCAAAATAACATCCAAATTTTGTAAACTCTACCTTCATGAGAAATTTATAATTTTTTATCACTAAGAAAACAACCTGCCTAATAAAAAAGACGAAATATTTTCTAAGTGTTGCCATATTCAAACAAATTTCTACCGTCCTCTTTTGATACCGGAAACTAAATAGTAACTTTTTTTATTACGTCAGAAGTCGTTCTACCGTAATTTATAAATTTTTATTCATTTGTAGATGAGTTTTTAAGCGGTTTTTTCTAACGGATTTTTTTATGTATTTTATAGCTGATGATTGCCGTGTATAGCGCGAAATTTTAAGTACCATTAATAATGTTGTTTTTCATTTAAATAAAGTTTAAATATTTATTGCTTATTATTGAGCACTGTATTACGTTCAAGAGTTTTCGTATTATTTTAATATAATATAATACATAAACAATCAATCAATCAATCAATATATATATATATATATATATATATATATATATATATATATATATATATATATATATATATATATATATATATATATATATATATGTATATATATATATATATATATATATATATATATATATATACATATGTATATATATATATATATATATATATATATATATATATATTATATATACATATGTATATATATATGTATATATACACATATATACATATATATATATATATACATATATATATATATATATATATATATATATATATATATATATATATATATATATATATATATATATATATATATATATATATATATATATATATATATACACAGTAACGGACAGAACGAGTGCAACCAAATCATGCTAATTTAGTTTCTTTATATAAAAGTGCTGCATTTTTTCAATTTAGAGAAATAACTATGTAACTGTTTAGAGACAAAGTTCTTCAAGTTTTATTCATCACAAAGTTCATTATTTGTACACAAAAATTTATAAATTAATCAATAGTATTAAAAAAAGTTGATTTCCTTCTGGACAAAACAAGTGCAACTCGACAAAATGTTGACCAAGCTGTATTTCGCTATCAATATTTCGTGGCGAATCCTTTGTTGTCGATCACAGCCTTGCATCTTTGAGGCATAGATTCAATCAGGTGATCAATGAAACTTTGTGGAATCGCTGCCCAGGCCTTTTGGATTTGTTCAAACAGTTTATCCTTATTACGAACACCTTCACAATTAATTCTGCGGTTGACGATCTCCCACAGGTTTTCGATAGGGTTGAAATCCGTCGTCGGATTTGTTCGGTTCGATACAGGCAGCTCTAATTGCTTTTGTATCTCGACTGATGATATCCAGGGATCCTTCTTGACGGATCTGACGATCATAGAATCCTCTCTAGAAGTGGTGGAACGCGGTCTTCCACCTTTGTTATTTGCTGCCAACTTCCCCGTAGAACGATATTTGGAACATAGTCTTGATACGGTTCATTTTTTCACGCGATATTTATCACAAATACTTTTTTGTGACATTCCACTTACGTAATCGCCAATAATTTTTTTCTTAGTTCCAATGCAAGACTGTCGGGAGCCATTTTTGCACTTGAAGTCATAAAAATAATAAAAATAAACAATCACGCTTCTCAAGGCTTACCGTGTTACATTTACCTTGTGATGATACAATAATGCTTTGTGGAACACAACGTCTTGGTTGGATGTGGACTGTGTTGATGTAATGAAACACTTGTTGTATTTCACTTCTTGTATTGATGTTCTTCGATAAAACACTTTGATAAAACTCACTTTGATAAACTGTCTTGATAACACTGACTGATTGATTTCCATATACTGACTGAATTACATGTCGATTTACATGTCCTTATACAGTAAAATGAACCTGTGTGAACCTGTTCTGGAAGATTCTAGATGCTTCTTTTCGATACTTCTGGAAGCTTCTGGATGCGTCTGGATGCTTCTGAATGTTTCTGGATATTTCTGGATGCTACTGGATGCTTCCAGATGCTTCTTCTGGAAACTTTTGGAAGCTTCTGCATGCTTCTGGAAACTTCTGGAAACTTCTGGATACTGCCTTTAATTATTAAAAAACTTCCGTGACGTTGAAACAGACCAGACTTAAGAAAATGAAACAAACCAAAAAAGTTGCACTTGTTTTGTCCGCTACAAAATCGCACTTGTCAACGAAATTCTGCCTGTGTGCTGTCACCTGTCAGCTGATTGCTCATGTCATGGCATGCAATGACTCCAGACTCCTGAACTGTTTGCTGTGGTAGTATAGTTCGTTTCGTTTTTAAGACATGTAAAATAAGGAACACTTTTTAGCATTGTTCGATGTTGGTTGCAAATGTTTTGTCAAATACTGTATATATATACATATAAAATATATATATATATATATATATATATATATATATATATATATATATATATATATATATATATATATATATATATATATATATATATATATATATATATATATATATATATATATATATATATATATATATATATATATATATTGATTGATTGATTGGTTATGTATTACATTATATTAAGGTAATCCTTTAGTTAAGCGGCGTAAAATAAAGTTATTATTTTGCTTTTAAAACGTTTCAGACGTTTTTGAGACAATGCAATAAAGCAAAATAATAATTTTATTTTACGCCGCTTAACTGAAGGATTACCTATAGTAATACATATATATATTATATTAAAATAATGTATATATATATATATATATATATATATATATATATATATATATATATATATATATATATATATATATATTGATTGATTGTTTATGTATTATATTATATTAAAATAATACAAAAACTCTTAAATGTAAAACAGTGCTCAATAATCAGCAATGAATATTTAAAATCAAACGATTTGACAAAAAGTTATAACGTTTTAAACACCGATATTTTGATATATGGATTTGTTGAAGAAACTGTGGTCAAAAAAATACTTTCCTCACTAAATTAATTTAAATTTGTCAATTATTTTTTAAACGCCTATAACTTGGTATCTAAAGATAGGTATAAGATTGGGCTACAAATTCATGTTGGTTTCAAGCCACCGGGCGTATATGGGATGCTAGAGGGGTACCAAACCAATACCTACACCGCCAATAAATGCAAATTTTATTTACAAAAAAGTTTTTTTTTGGTAAAATAGTTGATTTTCATATTATTTTTTAGAAGTAGTTATTATTTACTTCCAGACCACTGCCAAATATGAGACTTAGGTTGGGTGTAAAGGTGTCAGTGGGTGTAAAGCTGTTAACACACCCTAAAATGAAAAAATATTTTCTATAAAATTTTTTTTCGTTATTAAAAAAAAAAATTAGTATTAAATACAAAAACTTTATTTTACTATTACTAGCGATACACACATTGATTCAGTAAAATAGGGGGCGTGTGCCACCACGTCCCTCCAACCTTAAAATAGAATCAAATTTTTATATTCAATTTAGAAAAATATTTAAATTACTTTTATTTAAAAAAAATATAAAACAACATTAACAAAATTACAAGATGCATTAGAGGATCCATTCTTTCTGTAAAAAGAGCGTTTAAATCCCCCTTCCCAACCTAAAAATAATATTTTTAAACTAAACTATTTTGAACTAAACCAATTATTAATTTTTGTCTTGGATTTTAGTAAATGATTAAAATTTTAAATTCCATCAATAAAAAAATCAATCAATAAAACAAAATAATATTAATCATTTTTAACGATAGACACGACGAGAACGTAAGCCAGAGCCGTCCATCAAAAAAATTGCAAGTCACACCACTTGCTATACTTTTTTGCAAGTCACAACACTTGCTGTACTTTTTTGCAAGTCACAACACTTACTGTACTTTTTTACAAGTCACAACACTTGCTGTACTTTTTTTGCAAGTTGCAACACTTGCTGTACTTTTATTTGCAAGTCACAACACTTGCTGTACTTTTTTTACAAGTCACAACACTTGTTGTACTTTTTTTGCAAGTCGCAACACTTGCTGTACTTTTTTGCAAGTCACAACACTTGCTGTACTTTTCTTGCAAGTCACAACACTTGCTGTACTTTTTTACAAGTCACAACACTTGCTGTACTTTTCTTGCAAGTCACACCACTTGCTGTAATTAACTTATACATATACTGGTAATAACTTTTATATATATATATCTATAATACTTAAATCACATAATAAATATTAATATTGGTTTCATGACAGAGTTCTCTCCCAACAATTCTTTCATACATTACATCATATAAGTCATCAAGTTGTTTAATAGATAAGTGCTTATATAAATTTTTCATATCATTAAAAGTTAGAACACGCAGCTCTCGCTCCAGCTTTCTTTTTTCTTCTTCATCCATTTTTTGTCTTTTGCATGTCCGTCTTTTTGAAATCTCTGCTTGTAATGCAGCGTGTTTTAGTCGAATATTTTTTTTTTTACAAGCTGCTTGCATTGACCACTTAACTATATTTTCCCTAGATATTTGGTCGAGACTATCTAGGTAATCTATAGTTCTATTCTTTTTTGATCTTATTTTGCAATATATATTACAAACTGTTGCATTTGGAGATCTTCCTTTAGCTTCACTAAACATACCCATTAACTCTTCACTATCTATGTTGTGAAGCCTTGCACTAGCTGTCTCCTCCCTAAGTGTCTCTGTAATAGAAAGTGATATCCCTCATATTAACGGTTTAAAACATCTTCCACCGCAATAAGAAAAGCCAAAATCATGTTGATAACCTGCTCATCGATGGAGCATAAATTTTTGACAGGTTCTAAAACATTTGATTTAAGGAGATTTTCGAAAAAATCCTTTTTACTGTTTATCAGTGCACCTGGATTAGATTTGCATTTTTTAATTGCTTGCAAAACATTTTTAACTACTTGGATACCTGCAATATGATCAAAACTTGCTTTTTCAGCTGATACATAAAATTTTTTTATCCAGTAAGAAGTTTTCCAAATATTGCTAGCACACACATTTGTTTTATGTCAGTTGTATTAAAAAATGCTGATTGCAGAACTCAGGGTGATCCGGAGTTCTGCGGTGATCCGGCAGGATTCGTAAAAAAAAATTTACGACGGATCACCTTTGCCATCTTTAAATCTCATTTTGTTCATTGCCAAAACAATTTTAACTGCCATACGTTCGTGTCCAAATAATAGGCAACTTTCTTTTTCCAAAGACTGTAATGCTGAACGACATGAAATAGCTATTCTATCAAATGGGTGCAAATGGCAGTTCAGCTCATTTAAATTCTTACCCCAGGTTGCACAAACTTTGTTAATGGTAAAATGATTTGCTGAAACTCTGTCTGTCATTGTGTTTGATTTATTTGAAATAATAGACTTACGACATTGGTCAAAGGAAAGTGAGAAATAATCTGAATAAACTAAAGCCATATTATCCACTGCATTACATATGTGATTTTGGTAATCATCAGATGTACCTCCAGGTAATTGGTCAAGGGCAATGACTTGACATTTATTCTTTGACCCTCTTGCGCTGTTGCATCAAACCAAGATTTTGATTATTATTATTGAAAACCCATTCTGCTACATGCAATTCAGATATACTGCCTAGTTCACGAGCCATTTACTCAACTGTAATACGCTGAGGAATATGTGAAAATTTAACACCTAAATATTGTGCAATTTTCTGCTATAATAATGGAATGTTGGGACATAAGACATCAACATGCAGTAAATTATCATTCTTGTTGTAATGCATGAGCCTTATTATCTTCTGGTGTATCTGAAAGTGCAATATTGTCCTCCTCCATCTGGATCATATCATTTTCTAATCTAGATAATGCCATTTTGTTTTCCCTTATGATATTATTATGTTTGAAATTCATTTGTCTTAACTTTTCTTTTTCTTTAACTTTTTTTGCATTTCTTGTAATTATAAGGTTGCGAATACGTCTACTGTAATAATATGTTTGTAACTTTTGTTAAAGCTTTTATAATATCTTCTTTTCTTTTAACACTTTGCTTTAAAACTTTCAATTGTTATTGCGTGCTCTTTATTTTAGCTTTTAATAAAGCTATCTTATTTTGGTATTCATTAAAAGAGCCAGCTAACTTTGAAGACACTATTTATTAAAGATAACATTGTAATGTTTTCCAATGATGACACAGCTGAAGAAGTTAATTCAAGGTTTATGCTATTAGAGTTAGCTTGCAATGAATTGGTCAATAGTGGTTTTTGGAATGCATAGGTCTCATTGCAAAATGTAATAAAATGTTTAGAGTCTCTTTTAAAGTTGTGAACCCATTTCTTTGCTTTATTAATAAGAGTCTGAATATCATTTTTGCTAATGCTGAAGCCAAAATATTATTTGACTTGTTTGACAGTTTCAATAAACAACTCACTGTTTAAAGTAAAACAAAAAAGTATATGCCCTACCCTACACTGATTGTTTGTTTCGCTAGGTAATGTAAAGTTAGCTTACAAAAACTTTTTAAACTTGCCACGAAATATATGTAAATTTCTTTTTGGGCCCATATGATCTTTAAAATTATGCCAACTTAGTCAATTAGGTAAATACTATGCAATAGGAGAAATACTATAATAAGAAAATATAAATGGATAAAAGAAAAAGTGCAAACAATAGCATTAATACCTTCTACAACCAATGCTAAGTACAATACTAATGTTTTCAAGTTCAGTAAAACCAATTTTAATCTTATTAACTGCATATTAAAAAAAAGTTAAACAAAAATTGGTTAAAGAACTATTTAAATTGCAAATTAACTGTTTTAATTGAAAAATTAATAATTAATAGCAAATTATAAAAGAAATGAAAATATATAATAAATTTTTTTTTTTTTTAAATACAATTATGAAGAAATGAATCAAATAAACTTTTCAAGTTTAAATAAATGAATAATAGAAAAGCATTGTAACTTTTTTTGATCATTTTAACAGTGCCTTCAGTCATATTTCTGTAGTAATATTAAATTTTATTAAGTTAAAAAAATGTGCTAATAATAAAGTTAATTATACTTCTTTGTTAATTTTAAGAACTTCATCTACAGTTGAACTGTAGTTAAAAATATTAGAGTTTTATAATTGAACTGTCTCAATACTTAGCATAAAAACTTATAAAAATTGAAACTAGCTAAATTTATTTAAATCATAAATTACCATTCAACAAAAAGTAGTGGTAATATTATTTATTAAAATGATTTTACCACTACTTTGATTGCCATAAGAGGATTATTGAGGAGACTGTTTGATTACCACAAAAAAAAATTATTTTTTCATTTTTATTCATTTTACTTTTTAGTTAAATCTGAACCAATTATTATAATTTTAAAAGCAGATTGAAGTTCCTCTTTATCCACCCCTCCCCCTCCCCATTTCTCAAAATAAAAGCGGAAAATCAAAATTTAAGTACCAAAAGTGCTGCACAAAATAGAGTATGTGCTGCATGAAATAAATCAATGAAATTTGGCAGGTGCACAGAAATTGTGTAAACTTAATATCGAGAATAGTATTGCAAAAAAACAAGCATTTCTTCAACATTAACTGAATGCACAAAGTATAACTAAGTTTTTGTCATTTAAAAATCTACTTTAAAAAGTTTTTATTGTAATCAAAAGGTACAAATTTATAAAGTTTAATTACTCTAGTTTTTGAAAAATATCTATACTAATATCTAACTCTTAATAAAAAACTTCAAAATACGTTTCTCTCTCAATAGCAAAAAGCAAACTTCAAAAAACGTGGCACAGAATTTTAGCACAAATATCGGTTCCGTATAACGCGTAATTCTACCTACCTAATATATATATATATATATATATATATATATATATATATATATATATATATATATATATATATATATATATATATATATATATATATATATATATATATATATATATATATATATATATATATATATATATATATATATATATGGGCGAATCGATTCAATTCGCGAATCAAGTGTCGCTTCGATTCGAAAAAAATGATTCAAGTTTTTTAAATTACTATTTATTTTGTGAGTGTTGTTGTTTTTTCAGATATTCAACGCATTAGATATCAAAATGCTTTTTTTTTTTTTATCTCAGCCAAAGCATAGTCATAGTATTTAACTAGTCTGGAAACACGGGGCGTTTTCTTATAACACTTAGGTTTCTCTTTATATTAGTGCTTAGCCTACTTTAGAGAGCATCAAATTGTAAACATTGTATTTCGCTAAAGTTAAGTTGCATATATTCTGAGATAAATATTGAAATAACAGGAGCAAATTCTGTTTGTTTTGTTTATTCAGTTTCAAGTTGTTATTTTGGATTACATATATATTTCGTTTCCGAATAAAAATGATGAATATAAGATTAAAATAAAGACATCAACGGTTGAAAAATGTAGTTATGTGACAGAGTTTGTAGTGGTTAAAATATGCATATTAAAACCATATAGCTTTTATAATTATATATATTAATATCTAATATAATAATATCTAATAATAATAATATATTATTATGTATATAATATTATATATATATATATATATATATATATATATATATATATATATATATATATATATATATATATATATATATATATATATATATATATATATATATATATATGTAAATTATGTTAGTGTATTTTACAAATAGAGTGCTCAATGTTCTTAAAGAACAGAGCAATAATTAATTAGTAAAAAACACTTATCTAACTTTTATCTTCGACTTGAAGTTTCACCATTGCTGGTATATGTATGGTATATATGCTGTGTATATATGGTATATATGCTCATATATATATATATATATATATATATATATATATATATATATATATATATATATATATATATATATATATATATATATATATTATATATATATATATATATATATATATATATATGAGCATATAAGTTATATGCTATATGAAAATATGTTGTAAATGCAAAAACTTCATCGACTGTATAACTAGATGGATGTATAATAATAATAGAGCTTAATAAACTCTATATTCTATATAAAGTTTACTTAGCTGGATAGTTGAGAACTTATATATCACTCTTTACACGATGTTGGTGTTTTTTTTGGAAACAAGAAAAATTCAGGTACAACTTTATCATTTTAGATGGTTTAAAAGCACTTATTCCTGGATAACACTTTTAAATTATATAAAAAAATCCATAAAAACTAGTTGAAATGTATTCAGTTTCAGGTTTACTATGTACTCCTTAATCTTTTTTATAAAAGATGTTTATAAATTTATTTTTAAACTTAAATTAAACTTCATTTATTTAATATTTGTTTATGATGTTTGTAATTAATCAATACGGTTCAATAGACTATATATATTGACTTATAAATTTACCTGTTTGGTAGTTGGTTCTAGATTTATAGTAATAGTTGTCAATTCTGCTTGAATATCAGTTTTACTTAATTGACTAATCATAAGGTACAACAACCTTTCATATGCTTTTTCAGAATAAAATTTGTTTCGAAAACCTGCAGATTTGTATTTAGGATCAAGTAATGTAGCTACTGTCAATAGTTTATTTTCTTCGATATCTGGATAACTTGAACAATTGTCTTTTCCCTCAAGATAACTTAGCAAAAAATCATTACTCAATTAAGTATCCAACTCAAAGTAATGTTACAATAAAATCCTAACATTTAAATTTTTTATAAGTTCGAAGTTACTTTAAATCTTACAATAATTACTAACTTATTTATAGAAAAAAAGTACTATACTTACTGTGCTATGTGTTCAAGTAAAACTTCTTTCATTGTTCCAAATCCTCCTTGAGTTATAATATTAAGCTCCATCTTGAGTGTTTTAGTCAAAGGGATGATATCTGAAATTAGGACAGTTTTACTTTCTGATACTTTGCTTGCACTATCTCTTGGACCAAGTATTGATAAAACTTATCATTATACATTATCTATTGGACCAAGCATTGATAAAACGTTTTAAATACAAATGCAATTTTAAATTCAATTTTTTTTATGATATTTATTTTATGATATTTTAAAGGACCCTGATTGTTAGCAATTTTTATAAATTTCCTCAAAATATTAACTTTGTTTAAAAAGCAACCTGGAAATCCTGGAAAAGTTAGGGAAGTTTAAAATTATGTCAAAAAGTCAGGGAATGTCAGTGAATTTAGTAAATTTTACTAAACTCAGGGAAAAGTCATTTAATTTTAGCGGATTCAAACATATGCTATACAGCCTCATAACTAGGGTTGGCTATGTCAACCTAAAATAACTTTTTTTAAATTTAAACTTTTGAAAGATTTTACAATAAAAAGTCAAGCAATTATTAAAAAAAAAATTATAGAAAGTCAGGGAGAAATCAGGTAAAATGAAATACAAATACCTGTACTACCCTGTACATGCAAGGTGTAGGCGTGTCCAAACCTTATTTGCAGGTCGTGCACAACAGTGGCATATTCAGGGGAGTCGGTTCCGGCACCCCCATCACCCTTTAAAAAAATTAGGTTTCGGTTTAGTGATATGACCCCCAAATTTATTATGGGGCACTAACAGCACTACTACTAACACTATTAAGTAGCGTATTATTGTATATAAATATTAAAAGTCCACATGAAAATGAAAATCATAAAATTTAATATGAAATCAGATTTTACGAAAAAAAGTTTATATTATGTACCGCAATTTATAATGTTAGATCCAATTTTGCAAGTCATGCCTGTGCATGACAGACAAGACCCATAGACACACCTATGATACAAGGCTACTCTGTGTTATTATTAGTTTATTTTTCTTTTTAAAATTCAAAATTTTAATATTAAAAGTTAAGCTTTTGAAAAAAGGAGTTTGATCAAACATTTTTTGTAGAATTTGTAAACAATGGGTTCACAAAAGATATAGCAGAACTAGGGCTGTGGAAATTAACGATTAATTAATCGATTAATCGCTAATTTATTTAATCGATTAAAATTTCTTTAATCAGTAATATTTCGATTAATTTTTGCCGGTTTTCCGTTACTTATTATTATTTTTTTTTTTGCCGTAAATATATATATTTACAAGTTTCGTAATTTATAATAGTAATATTTTCAAGTTTCCTTAGTCAAAACGAGATTATAATTATAATTAAAATAGTACCGACAGGACTTCAAGAAGATCGTACTGATCTTATCACGAAGCCCTTACAAGTGAATAATATATATTATGTTCAATATAGGTAATATATTATATATTAAGTACAACTAGTTGTATTAAAACTACTCGAATATTAAAGTTAACTTTAATATTCTTCAATTAGAATAAACTCAAGATTACCTGTTTCTCTTGTATTATATTTATTAACGTTATTTATAAAGAAATTATTTGTGAAGTGGTATGGTACTTGGCCTAATTTAAATTTTAGCATGAACAATATATTTTGATATCTGTTAATTTGATAAATGTTAAGCATAAAAATTTATAAAAAAAATATATCGTTTTCATATAAATCATTCGCAAAGAAGTTATTTTCAGTTTTAAAAGTTTTAAAAACGTCTAAACGCAACTTTTCAAAATCAATTGTTTCAAAGTCATTAGCCATGACGAAAAAGAGTATTAAATTTAGAATTTTTCAATAGAATTCGATAAATAGGGTGGGGAGAGGTAATACGGATAGAATTTTAGATATTTTTTTTTCTAACATAATTTTTTTTTTTAGTTAAAAACCACCATAAAAACTTTTGTTATCTTTCTTTACATTCAGGGTGTATACAATAAAATCACAATGAGTAAAACATAAATATATTTTAAATAACTAACATACTAATCCTCTTTTAACAACACCTTTCATATATCCAAATTACCCCACTGGTGGGGTAATGCGGATACTCATTATATTTGATATAAGGATACTCATTATATTTGATTTGATATCACACTTATTGCTTTTCACGTATTTAAAAAGTCAAACTGTATTGGTTATGTCAAGCAGTTTTCTTTTACTTACTGATACAGTCTTCTTTTCAGCTTTATTCTTTTCTTCTTCTTGTAACCTTGCGACAACATCTCGTGCTGTTAAAATTTCTCCCTTTTTGGCCTGGACACGTGCTCTGCGTTTTTTTGAATTTGTAAGTGCTGTCAGTGTAGGTTGACTTGGGCTAGGTGTAAGTACAGAATCGATTGCTCTCTGCAGGTTTTTTACAACATTATCTTTTTTATTAAACTTATCTACTTCCTCATGCTTTGGTTGTATATTCACTATCTTTTTCATAGGTTTTGATTTGTCAACAGAGTAAAGACCACTACCATTAAAACCACTTTTCAGGAGTTTGTTATCTATCTTACTGATAAGAGCTTTTAGTAAAGTTGGAAATACAGACTTGTCAACATTTTTATGTGTGCTTTCTCTTAACCAATATTTAAGGATTCACTTCCAATGGGATTTCAATGGAGCAAGAAAACCAACATCAAGATGTTGTAATGCATGACTTGTGTTAGGAGGTAAGCAAAGTAAAGTTATATGATTGTCCAGAGCCTTTTTAACAGTAGAATATGTTATATGGCTGTTGTGTCCATCACATAGCAGCAACAAAGGCTTTTCATAATCCTTTACATGTATAATAAACCTGTCAATCGAACTTTCAAAAATATAGTCCTCGATCCAACCGGATTTTGTTACACCATACATTGCATTTTCTGGTCCATTTTGACACCATGCATCATAAAGGTAGATGGCTTTGTAGACGACAAAGGAAGGTAGACACTGTCCATTTGCTGACCCACAAAACAGTAAAGTATACATTGATTTACCACATGATGGAGCATTGATTTACCACATAATAGGCTGTTTTTGATGTTTTACGAAAAAAGATTTTTCCTGCTGTAGGATCTGTACGTAAACCTGTTTCATCTAAATTAAATATGCAATGTGGTCTATCAAATAAATTATTATTGTTTAATGTCTTCTCATATAACTCAAAAAAATCTGTCAATGTTTTTAGAGAAAGATCATTAGCTCTTGCTTTTGTCAAAAGTTCAGGTTTTTTTTTTCCAAGGACTACATTCCATCTTTTTTCAAAAGACATGCACCTGTCTTTCCCTGGCTTGTCATCTTTGAATAGAGTTTTTTTGCCAATAAATGTTATATAGGATTTAACCATCAGTTTGATATCTTCTCTATCTTGTGGAAAACCCTTATCAGCTAAGTGCATCAAGGCTTCTACTAGAAGATTTTCCTTAGTATTATTCAAAACAAACCCACAACCGCTTCCAATTCTTTTGTCATTCCTTTGGATTTGATCATGGGATCGTCTGTTTAATGTCCTATAAGCAATTCCAGAAGACTTTGATACACTGTATACTGACTCTCCTTCCTTAACAAGCTGTATGGCAGTCATTAGTTTGCTGTGATCATATGTACCAATAGTCTTGCGTTGGTATTCACGAGGCATAATAATTTAATTCAGTTTTATTATTTTATCTAAAATATTTTAAAACAAACTTTAGTTATATAAAGTCTATAATTTAATTATAAAGTAAAGAGGAATACAAAAATAAAATATAAAACATTTAGATGGGAGTTTAAATTTTACCCACGCCATTCAGGGAAAACAAATTTGAACTATGATCTTAATGTAAATAGTTCAGAAGCATTATATAAAACTATTATATGTCACTGAAAAATGTATAATACTATATTAAAAAGCAAAAGTGAGCATAAATTTATATTTAAATTTCGTGTAGCTTGTGTTTTTGTAATAAAATACTATAACGTAAGTAGGATTTTATATATATCCATTTTACCCAACTATTATTTTACTTGTATATCCATTTTACCCCATTTTAGATTTTTGTTTATTTATCAATATGGGTTAGAGAACTTATAAATTAAATTTTACATATTGTTACATCATGGTCCAACTAATAAATCTACATCATTAAACTTCCATAAGTAATATTACTTATGGAAGTTTAAACTGCAATAAACAGTTTGCTTTCCGTAGCTCAAACACATCGCTGACTTATCACCTTCAGCACAAGCATCCTCTGAAATATCTGAGCAGTTTTGTGCAGACAATTCTGTGTGTACCTGCCACTTCTGTTCCTTGTAAAAGACTGTTTAGTTCGTCAGGGTACATTGTCAACAAACTGCAATCTTGTCTACTTCCAGAAAACGTTAACGTCCTCGTTTGTTTACGTGACTGGCTAAAGTGATGTCTACTTGTACTTGTCAATTAAACTGAATACAGTATAGCAGGCATTAAGTGCCTTGTTTGTTAACGTTTGTGAATACTTTAGTTAGTTAACGTTTACCGATAACAACTTCACCTCACCAGTGGTGAAAAGCAGGTTATTCTGTCGACTTCAGAATTAATCGATTAATTGATTAAAATTTTAGACGATTAATCGAACAAAAAAAAATTAATCAGTACCAGCCCTAAGCAGAACACATGGTACTCTAAATGTTGTTGGTTTTGAGTAAAGAAAATGCATTTAAGGTATCAAGCCCATATGAAGATAGAAATATATTGCACTAGAAAGTCCGAGTGTTTTGGTAAGTTTTGTTATCTTGGAGATCTAATTGGATCAGCCAGTGGAGCAGAAGAGTCATTAAGATCAAAAGTAAGATGTATCTTCCCGGTGGGCACAGGACGTAAAAAAGACGTCTTTTAAACGTCTATTGAACGTTTTGGACGTCTTTTGAACGTTCAAAAGACGTCTTATTTAGGTCCTGCGCCCACTGGGTTGGAACTTGTCCTAGACATGTTTTACTTTTTCTTTATTCTCCACTTCTAACAACAAAAGTGACATCCTTAAAGAAAATTTATACACTAAATGCATCCATAGTCTTATACTGAATGGGATTGAAATTAGGAATTAAAGTTTATGATGTTCATCATCCGGAAAGAACAAAGTAGATCAGATGGATTATGGTGTCTTTAAAAGATATAAAAAGAAGCAATGATCTTAGAGAGTTTGAGAGTAGTAATTATAGCTGATAGTGTGTATCAGAGAATATTATAATGATGATAATGATGATGATGATGATGTGATGATGATGATGATGATGATGATGATGATGATGATGATGATGATGATGATGATGATGATGATGATGATGATGATGATGATGATGATGATGATATACACATTTATATAAAATATATCCTGAATTTTAAATAACAATAATATATATTTATAGGTACTATTTTAATGGAGTCCCGGTCATAAACCTAGCCCCAGCCCCGGCTATGTTTTATTAAACTCAGCCCCGGTTAAATATCAACCCCGGTCACTTGCTAGTAGCAATATTGATCAAAGATCGATTGAATGCTCCTGTAACATGCATTCCAGATGAAAAAGATGTTGCACAGACACAGTTAATCCAGCTGCAAGAAGATACATCTGCAAGATTGATGTTCGAAAAGGAGAACTTAGTTGCATTCTGGTCAAAAATTGGTGCCAGTTACCCAATGTTATGTGAAATGGTAAGTGCTATTGCCATTTGCATCAACTTACAGATGTGAATGTGGATTTTCCACAATACTTATGCTAAAGACATAACAAAAAAGTATATTGAACATTGAATATGATATGAGGCTAGCACTATCAAAGACAAAACCAAGAATCGAAAAACTGTGTGCTAAAAAGCAAAAACAATTATCACACTAACCAAATGTATAAATAAAATAAATAATTTTTTTTTGAATTGAAAATCAGTACTTTTAATGTTTTTTTGGGAAAATATGTTTGATATTTGCAAGGGGTCACTGTTTTCTGTCAAATCTCAAAGGGGACGCCGGACTTAAAAAGGTTGAGAACCCCTGATACATATATACACACAAACTTTTTATAAAACTTAAATTTTGTTTAAAAATCATTAGAAAAAATATGTGCATGTGTATGTTTTACTGTTTACACACATAATATATTAGTTTTGATTCATAATAGTATTATATATAAAACAACTATGATAAAGGATATTTTAAAATTGGTTCATGTTTCTTACAATTTATCTAGTGCTACTTTGAACGTTATTCAAAGTATGCGAAAAAATGCATACAATAAAGTATGTTATGCCATTGCTAGGGAAAATAGCTTTAGTAGGCTAACAAACTTCTTTAGATTTTACAAGCTTAATAAGTTTATAAACAAAAACCATGTAACTTAGACAATAAGCTGCTATACTAGATGAGGCAGGGTACAAAGTATTTTGACTAATTGTATGAGAAAAATATCTGAAATAACTAATTCATTTTTTCAACAACTGATAACAACCAATAAAAAAAGTAAAAATTTAAATAATCAACATATAAATCATTTTGATACTTTGATGTTTAAGTTTTGAACAGTTTCATATAAATTCTTGTCTAAATTACAACTTTTGTATTCAAAATTAACCTGCTATTCCAAGTAACCCTGGTTTACGATAGTCTTATAACTGGTTGCATAATGTATTTTAGCAAAGAACCCTTTAGCTTTTTCAGTTCTTTTTTTGTTTCTTCTTTCTTTCGCTTCGTTCTCCCAGCTTTATGTTTTTTTGTTTTTTTGTTTCAGTCAGACATTTTACTATATAAAATTTAATTACATTTAAAGTAAAACACGCACACGAAAATATGATCTCCAAGTTATTGGTTCATTGATCGCATAGTAATACTGTAACTGCATTACATGTGGCTAAGAAAAAGAAGATATTTTCGTAATCTCGTTTATGCCTACAAAGTATTACAGTCTAAAACTACGAAGGTCATAAAACCATCTTTTTTGGTACCCAGAAATAAGAATCAGTCTAAAAAAAAAAATCAAATTTGATTCATTACGCTTTTGCTCACAAAAAAACTTTTATTTTAACATTAAGTGTTAACAACTTGGCTTTATATCTTCAAATCAATAGTTACAACCATAACAAAGTCTTAGCAACTGGTAAAAAAGTAAAAATTTTGCAAAACAATACTTTTAAAATAGTTATGCAAATGAGCTCAAATTTTAACATTTTTTTCTTCATAGTGATAAAACTCAGTTGAGACAAGGTTTTTGTTTAATGCATTTTAGTTATGAAATTTTATCATATTAATCTTGTTGGGTCGCCTAATTTTTTAGAGTTTGTTCGTTTTTTAAGCACTATTTCTTAAACATTCTCAATTATTTTGTCTCAAATGAATTTTGTTACTATGTTCATGATATGTTCTAAATTTCACGTTGTATATTTTGAGTAATTATTTCACAAAAATTTGGTCATTTTAACTTTTTAATTGGTTGACCGAGGTAAAGATTTTCTTTGGTTAATAAAGGTAATGATGTATTAATACTTTATATATAATGTTTTCAAAATAAATCTTTACGATAGTTCCAATTAATATTTTTATATTACTTTGGGTACCGAAATTAAAAAAAGTTTTTTATAAATTAATCTTTTAATAAAGAGCGTCTATTTTTTGGGACTTATTTTTTAAAAAATATCAACGTAAAACAGCTACATTGAAAAAATGACAGGGCAAGACACGTAGATCTATAATGAACTAAGATCAGTTAGTTTACAATGTTAGTTGTAATATAATAATATAAGTTGTGATATATAATAGCATAAAAGACTATTACAAAAAAAAATAGAGTAAAACCGGGTCGAATAGCACACTATATCATTCCGCACACTGATCGAAATTATCAAATAAAAACTAAACGGATATGGCTATGAAAAAAATAAAAATAGATTCAAATACAGAACCATCTTTTCTATTCGAATTGATAAAATTATATTCTGATTCAACTCCATTTTTTTCTTTTTTTATACAACTTTAACTGGGAGTCAAAATATTTTATATATTTTGTATCGTTGCGAACAAAATAGCGCTTGAACCGAAACTGATATAAAAATAATTTTAGCACTATCTTGTTGGAAATTTAATTTTATTTCTGATAGTATAATTTTATACTACTAGAACAAAAAGTTAAATAAAAAATCGAAAAAATTAAAAAATCTTTTTTTTTTGATAAAACCGCCCACTCGATTAATTACTTAGTTAGTTTTTCGCAAGTGACTAAGCGCCTATCTTTATCTAATTAACTTAGTGTTAATTCTGGTTTAATTAAAAATGAAAAATAATGTTATTTGTTAATATAATCATCTCTTACTCATTTAAAACCAATTATTATGTATTATTGTTAATATAATCATCACTCACTCAACTCAATTTAAGTCAACTAAAAAAACAAAAGCACTCAAGAAAGACGATACACAAGCCACATTAACTGATATGAAAGAAAGTAAAACATCACTGAGAAAAGCTGCATTCAAACATGGCGTTCTAGTCTCAACGTTCAAAAATCGCAAAAATGACAACAACAAAGGCTTCCATGGCTCAGGTACAAAACGGTACTCTCAAATGAAACAGAAAGATTTATGGTGCGTGCGTTTCAATTACTTGGTAACTGGGTTATGATTTACCCCAATTGAAATCCTAGAACTTGTATGTGGCTACCTTAAACACGAAGATCAATTGCACTTATTCAAAAATGGCAAGCCTGGTAAAGACTGATTTTATGCCTTTATGAAGAGATGGTCATAAGAAATTTTAACAAGAAAAGTGGATAACTTAGCATTTAGAGAACCACTTCTCGTACGCCAGAAACATTTGATCGTTATTTTGAATGCGTTGCCAAGCAATATCAACAGACTGGTATAACTTCTGGGTCGCATATTTGGAATTGTGATGATACAGATTTTTCGGGTGATCAAGGCAAAGCAATCGCAGTGTGTCGAAAAGGGACAAGAAGTGCATTTAACTTACTGGAACAATAAAAAAATTAATTTTTCTACCAGAGCATTCTTCACATATTCTACAACCATTGGATAGAGGTGTCTATTGTCATGTCAAACAAGCATGGAAAGAAATTCTTACAAAGTATTACAAAGACTCAAAATGTAAGAATTAAGATAAACAAAATTTTCCACCGTTTCTCAAACTGCTGTACGAGAGAGGTAAATGTTTTACACTCTATCATGCAATCGCTGGTTTCCACTACACTGGCTTATTTCCAATTAATAAAAACATACTGAAAGTTGCTAAACCTAACGCAAAGCGTAGACTCTCTATGCCAAGTACTCAAATGCCTGAGCAAACTTAGCAAAACAATAAAGAACACGTACCAGCAGCCAAACGATTAAAAGTTGCAAAATGTTGGAATGCGAGAATTCGATGTGTCGGGAACGGTTGTGCAAAGAAACATGTTTACCAAAGAAATGTGTAGTTGCAACTAAATTTTTTTGTTGCAAAAAATGTAAAAACTTAAATATAGTTTTTTAAATATAAGTTGTTTTAAAAAAAAATTAAAAAAAAGTTAAAATTTAAAAACTCAATGTTTTCTCAAGTGTGCGGTTTTATCAGAATGTCGCCTAAAACCGCACAATTTTTTTCTTCACATTTAATATTTTCGATAACTTTATTATTATTTTTTTAACATATATTTATATTATATTATGTAGTTTTTATTACCTATCTAATAAAAAATAAATAAAAATAAAAATGAAAAGTAAAAAAATTATCTAATTTTATTGATAAGTGTGCGGTTTGACCCAGTTTTACAATTCAGCGTACTAACAATATAAAGCTAAACTTCCGAAAGGATTTCATAAGGATCTAATCATCAGAACCTTAAAATGTAAACATATTTATTTATAACATTTAAATATATTGAAAAGTTATTATAATCCAA
>NC_088922.1:39272500-39295000 GCF_038396675.1 Hydra vulgaris
AAACAAAGCTTCTTGGTGTGCAAATAGATTAAAATTTGTCATAGATACATAGATACATAGGCCAAGTTGAATAAAAAAAGTATAGTCTGCAATAAGCATTTAATTTAAATCTCGATCACTCCTTGATTTTAGTTTACGAAAAAGCTACTTTTTCGTCTAATCCATAGTCATCTCTCATATGCTAATATAGTATGGGCTAATTAAAACACATAAACAAAATTAGTTAAATTGCAAAGTTTGCAAAACCACGCGTGCAAAGCAATGAATAAACTATATAATGAAAGATATGAGAGTGTTGAATTTGGAAAAACTTAACTTGTATCAGATTCTAATTTGTATGTTCAAATAAAAACTAATATGCTACCGAATTCTTTTTTAAATATATTTTCGACAACACTTTTGCATAATCATAAGTTGCTTTCCAATATCGCTTTCATAACTACAGTAAACTCCCGGTTATTGGAACTGGCACTTATTCGAATTTCCCGCTTAATTTCCCGCTAATTTTCCTTAACAAATCCATGCAAATACCCATCAGTTATTCAAACACGCAGTTATTCAAAATTTCGGTTATTCGAAACAATTTTTTACTCCCCTCAACGAAAACCCCGTCAGTTATTCGAAGTTTTTCTTTGTTTGAAGATACCATTCCATTGCATTTCAAAACGTAACGTTACTAAACGTTATCAAAATATTATAAACGAAATAATGTTATTAAAATATAATTAAAAAATCAAAGACATTGCAAAGTAGTGCGGTAGAAGTTTCAACATGGCATCAATCAATCAATCAATCAATCAATCAATCATATATATTCTGAAAATAAATTTTCACGGCTATTTACAAATAGTATTGAAATACTAATCTCAAGTAAATACCTTAAAAAATAGTTTATTTATATACAATTAATCTTAGTAATAATAATAATAATAACAACAATAACAATAATAATAATAGTAATATATTTAATAATAATAACAATAATAACAAAAATAATAATAATAATAATGATAACAATATTAATATTAGTAGTAATAGTTAAAAGTAGTTAATAATAGTAATGTAAATATTTATAGAAATTACAATAAGCATCTAAACAAAAGAAAACAGTTCTGACAATCAAAGAAAAATATCTTGCTCTTAAAGATTCAGAAAAAGGCTAACTAAAAAAAAGTTGCAAAAAAGTTCAGTGTACCTCTAAACACTTTAACTTACTGGATTACGCATAAAAAAAAACATAATTAGCAAGTATGAGTCAGGTCAATTTGGAGCAAAGAGACAAAAGTTAAGTTTGGGAAAGCATGATTCCGTTGATAAAGCTGTATATAAATGGTTTATGAGCGCATGTGAACGAAATGTACCGATTGGTGGACACATCATTAGAGAAAAAGCTTTAGGTTTTGAAAAAGAGCTCAAAATTGCGGATTTTAAGGCTTCAGAAGGGTGGCTTGATTGGTTGAAAAATAGTCATAGTGTTGTTTTTCGAGCTATTTCTGGTGAGGAAAGGTCATGTACAGCGTAAAAGACATCAAGTTAGGAGCAAACCCATTTGCCCACTATCCTCTCAAGATATGAATTGAGAGATGTTTACAACGCTGACGAGTTTGGTTTATTTTATCAACAGCCACTGACAAAAACCTTTTATCTAAAAGGTGAACAATGTGCATGAGGAAAATTAGGCAAAGTTCGTTTAACAGGCTTAGCAGCAGGAAATGGGGTTGGTGAAAAGCTGCCTATGTTTATAATCGGAAAAACAGAAAAACCACGATGTTTCAAAGGTGTCAAAAGCCTACCTTGTCAGTACAAGTCCCAAAATGATTCCTGGATGGACTCTAAAATCTTTACTGATTATGTAAGGAGACTTGACGCAAAGTTTAATGCTGCGGGTAGAAAAGTTGCACTAATCATAGATAACTGCCCAGCTCATTCTAATGTTAAAAAACTCAATGCAATTGAATTAGTATTTTTACCACCAAACACAACCTCCGAAACGCAACAAATGGACCAGGGAGTCATTAGGGCATTGAAGACTTTTTATCGCACGAATGTTGTGAGGCGTCAGATAAAATACATCGATGCTGGTAAAACGACCCCAAATATCAACATTCTTGAAGCTATGAGCATGTTAATCAAGTCATGGGATGCTGTATCGACTAACACTGTAATAAATTGTTTTAGAAAGGCAGGCATCTCAAAGGAAATTCCGGTTGCAAGAATAAATGGTGAAGAAGATTCTTTTAAATTGCTTGAAGAAAACGTTAAAGAGCTTAGATCACCTGGCTTAGTAGAGAAAGAATTTGCTGTTGAATATTACGCAAACATAGATTTTGATATTTATACAAGCGCTATCACAGATCAAAAAATTCTGGATTCCATTTTAATCAACGATTGTTCTGAGCTAGATTAGACGATAGACGAAGGTTCGAACGATTTGCCTCTCGTAAAGCCAAAATTATCAGAGGTTGCACGTGCTATAGAGTTAATTAAATGTTGGTCTCTTTTTGAAAATAACGGCATCAAAATCCGACAATCGCTTAAGTATCAAAGATGTTTGATAAACATTCTTTAGAGGCAAAAAAGCAATCGAAAATGGACGATTTTTTCGAAAAATTGTAAATATTTTATTTCTTTATTTTAGTTTTTTTTTAGAAGGTTAAAACTTAAACGGCATCTTATTCCAAAGTTTTTCTTTTTTCCTTTCTGCTACTGTTAAAATTTAATAGTAAATTGAAATTGGTCACTTTTAAGAAGATTTTCAGTTATTCGAACTTTCGGTTATTCGAAGTAAATTCTTGTTTCCCTTGGAGGTTCGAATAACCGGAAGTTGACTGTATATCCTAATAAAACTAAAAGCCATTATTCAAAAGCTGATATTCAGAGTTTTCAATTATGTCACAAAGCTCAAAGTTGTGCAAAAGCTTAAAAAATCAAACTTAAACGATTTAAATGGACATCATCGTTTAAAAGGAAAACAAAGTTGCATATACTTAAAAAAATGCATATTCTTGAAAAAATAGCTCGAAAATTAAAAAAAAGTTACAACACTTTATTAAATCTAACCTTATAAGGTTTTATAATTTTATAAATCTAACCTTGTTTATCTAAACTTATATTGCGCTAATTTACGAAAAGACGTTTTTTGGAGTTACTAAGGAATGCTATATTCTTTGGTTTCCTTTTCTAGGTATTATTACAAGTCTGGCTATTTTTTTAAAAAAATTCAATATTGTATTATGAACTTCTTATTGAAAAATATATGAAAAATTATTTTGATTGTATACTCATAAAATGTTGTAAGTTTGATTATATACTTATGTATTGTTGTTATATATGCCACGATAAAAAATATATTTATATATAGTTTACCTAAAAAAAAAAAAAAAAAAAAAAAAAAAATTATTTATCAGCAGTTTTGACTTAGACTTTGACCTCGACTATCTGGTTATCAAGACAGGAAAAAACCCTGGAATTTTTTGGGATTTAATCAGTTTGTATAGTTCTTTAAAATACTTTACTCGAAATTACTTACTAAATGTATATAATAAAAGTCTTTTTTTTTTATGAAAGCTTTTTCTGGAATAATTTTTAAAATTCATAGAACTTTTAAAAACCTTGATAAATATGTCTTTTAAAAACATCAAAAGAACTCTTAATAAAATTCCTAATGATACCATTTAGATCTACTGCTTCCACTGCTTTTTATATTATCAATTTTGATAAATATTTTGCATCTGTGGGACCAGCAGTCCCACAGATACAAAATATTTATCGAAATTGGTAGCAATTTCTTTTTGATCAAGAAGAAGATTTAAGAAAAAAAAACTCGTGGGGATACTTTACCGAAATATTTATACACAGAAGATATTTATACACAGAAAGAACAATAACTAATGAGAAAAAAGATATTGTAGACAATTTTAAAACTTTTTTATAAACGTGGGGAAAAACCTAGCAAACAAAATAACACCAGGAAAAATTTTTTTTAAGTCACATCTAAAAGAAATGGACTATGTAATCGACGAGCTTGAAGCATCGCCTGATGAACTTCGAACAGAAGCGCAGGTCTTGATGGTATAAGCCTTAGGGTTGTTAAAGAAGTTTTTGATATAATTGAATACCCCTTACTTATTATTTTTAATTTTTCAATTAAAAAAGAAAATTTTTTTTGACCTCTTGAAACTAGCTAGAGTGGTTCCAATATTTAAAGATGATGATATCTCAAACTTATCTAATTATAGACCTATTTCAATACTCCCATGTTCTTCTAAAATTCTAGAACGAACAATGCATAATAGGCTTTACAACTATCTCACAATTTACTAAGTTCTAAATAATAATCAGTACGGGTGGTAAATCTGATGTCTTAAATTTCATAAAAAGTTTTTAAAAAGTATTTGTAAACTAAACTAATTTGTTTAGAAAAATTAACATTGCCCCATTTAAGTAGAGATAAATTGAAATTTAAAGTTTTTGTTATAAAAATTTCGTTTTCGATCTATGCATCAATATCTATAGAGAAAAACATAGGTAAATAATCAGATATTTCACTTTTAATAATGTTTTTTTTAAAGAAGATTATTAAAAACATCGTTGGTTATAATGTTATCAGTTAAGAAAGTTGACAATGGAGCAATTCTACACCCTTCAAAATATAATTGAAAGCATGAAAGTTGTAATTAAGAAGCGTAAAATATTTTTGAGATTAAGAAAGTTGTAGTTTAGAAAAGTTTTGTAGCCTTTACATTGTTTACATTGTAATTTTAGCCTTAACTAGATCCGCTAGCTAATACATAAAAAAATATTTTACACGTGGCTATAACACATAAAAATCCTTCGGGTGTTTACATCGGGAGTTTACGGTGTTCATCGGCTGTTTACAGATATTCAGATAAATAATAAATAAAATACAAATAATTTATTTGTATAAAAATATGAAATTTAAACTATGTCATTAAAAATCACTGTAATGTTCAAGTAAAAATCAACTTAGGCGTCTTCCATATTTAAAATCGTTGCATAATGCGTGGTCATATGTTGAATAGAACGTGCACAATTACCTTCCATTATTGTATTTTTTGCCGCAGTAAAATTTCGTACGAAATATTGCATTCGTTGTTCCGCAATCCTAGCACCTAAAACACGTGGAATGCAAATTGAATTTTTAATTTAATCTTCAATTTGATCTTCAGTCAATATTTCTGGCTAAAAACCATTTTTTCCAAATAAATTTAAACTTTTGTATGTATTCATAATATATGTAATCTTATATTTGACACCAAAAGATTGCGCGAGAGTCACCTAATCATTGTTTCGCTCAGCACATTCAATAACTCTTATTCTGTCACTTGGTAAAGATAGAACGTAGTATTTTCGTTTAACTTTTTTGTTGTATGTATGGCAAATTGTACAACTTGGATCTGATTGTTCCAGATCAACACTGATTTAATCAGGGCCGTCCCAAGAGTTGGTGGCGCCCAGGGCAAACGTAGTTGTGGCGTCCCCTTCCCTCCAGTAATAATCACGTTTATAAGCTTTTCTTGTTGCCACCAATACTTTAATACCTACACCACCTACCAAACTACCATAAAGATAAATATATCTACTTTTGATTAAAGGTTTGTGAAATCAAATGTAGATATATTTACAAGGAAATCAAATAGTTTAAACTATGTAATTCTAAATAAAAACTTATTAAAAAATAAAACTTAAATTACAGATAAATAGACAAATTTATTACGGTATTCTTAGAAATTTTTCAGGGAAAAATATTCAATAAATAAAAGTTTGTGTTTTTTTCCTCCTAGTTTTCAATGGCGAGTATCGCAGGCGATGTCAATACTTTTTGGATCATCGTTGTATGTAGTTTGGTTTTAGTTATATTTAACTTGCTGAAACTACGTTTACAGCTGGACAATGTCATCGGGATTGTCAGCAATATGCGTAGTGCTATCCACAGAACAGTAAAAAGGTCTTTTCTGTCGGTGTTTTTGATTATGTTGAGTGCTTCTAATGGTGATTTTTTTTTGGCTGCCTTCTGCTTCTGTTCACACCATTTGTCAAAAACAGTAGCAATCAAACTGACGTGTAGAATTTTCATCGTACAGTTCTTCCCTATTTATATATGAAATGTTTATTACAGTCAGGTGTTCTTGTAACATTTTGTGATTCTCTCTAAGTTTGTACTTTGGTGGTAGTTTTTTCAGGTCGAATATAAATCCCCAATGAGACTCGTATTTGGAAATTTTGTCCATTCTGTCTTTTAAAGATGTTTTAATTGTGTCAATTAGGGGCAATAAAACATCATTTTTGATAGATTCTTTTGTGCTAGGAAGTGATCAACGCTTGATTGATGCAGAAAAATTTTATAGATTCTTTGAACAACTCCAAATAGCAATGTCTGATATAATTATGTTCAAACTGTAGCAACCACAGGTGTTAATGAGACTTGTGGGTATACCGCTAAAATTCAAGCTTGAACACCAGGTTGAATTGCAGCCATATTAAACCCGTTGTCATAGACTTGACCTCTACAGTTATTTAGGTTATACAGTTATTTATTTATTTCTTGGACGATGACTATTGCTTCATTTAAATATAACATAAAATTATATAAATCTTGGACGATGACTATTGCTTCATTTTCTACATGAACATAGTGGATGGTTAGAGAAGTTTGGTCTTCGTGACTAAGGCCTGGAGTGCAACCCATAAAAACTTAAAAGTACTTTACAAATTTTATAGCTTCTTTTACATGCGAAGCTAAGAGGTTAATGACCTCGTTTTGAATATTGACACATAACATTTATGAACGTCTTTCTTCATCTTTAATTTGCTGTGAGTGCTCCTTCAAAATTGGATTAAAATTGATAAAGTAATTGGATAAGACCAAGAAGTTCCTATTATTTTTAGTGTACGGTTTTAATGAGCTTCCGTGGAATGTAAAACTGTGATTATGTCCGCAAAGTACATAATCACTCACACTATTTTCTTAAGAATGCTTCTCCACCTTTCTGCTTCATTGTTAATTTGTTGGATAAGAACTTGATTGAGAGCTTGATTATCTTTTATCCTGATTGTTTCCTCAATCCATTTCTCAAACAACTGAAAAAAGACTGGGAATTTTTTCCAGTTGTTATAATTGTAATTGCAAATATTACACTAGAATCTTTCAATTCCATTATTATTACTGGTGCATGCAAATGCTAAGTTTGATAATATTAGTTAAATTTGTGTCTAGAAAGTCCTTTTATAACAACCTATAAGCTTACATTGTGCATATAATTTTGGAGTTGGGTCAAACAGATGACAAGGAAGACAATAAGGTGAATCAGTTTTTGGATGGATTAGCCATTTCCTATTCACTTGTTCGTCATTTCTTGCTACCCTCTATCAAAATTCATTTGAGAAATAGCGTTTTTCGGTCTTAGGATATTCTTTATTGCTCTTCAGAAAAGGTATTGGGTTCATTTTGATGATGCAGTCTCTCTATCTTACAGCCAGCCGTTCCGGCCAATTGGACGGGTCATTAAATAATAATCTGCAAGTTTCACTACTGTGCAAATAATCTGTTGTAATTGTGATAATATCATCTGCTTCAACTATTATACGTTTTTAACTATATTCAGGTTCTTTGTTTGTCTTTGATGCTTTCTGAGATTTTTGGCTACAAATGTTCAAAAATGAAGTTAATGAACATGTATAAAAATTAGCTAAATAAGTTAAACTACACAACAGAGGGTTATTCACTTATCTTTCTCTTGGTTAGATTGAGACAAAGTGGAGGTCCCACAAGATGTTTTTAGGAGTTTTCATCACACCAAATGTTTGATTCACAGGGTTGTGATATACTTGGAGTAAGAAAAGCACGTGTACGCTTTTTTTTTTTTTTTTTTTTCTTTTATTACAAAATAATAAATATTTACAAATTTTTAATAACATTAACTAAGGTTTTTAAATTTTTACAATATATGGTTTTACAAGCTTTCGTAAATATATACATAATCTGTTTTGTATATTTTATTATATAATTTTTGTAGTTTTTTTATTTTTTTGTGTTTTTGTTATTTCTAATTATTTATTATAATGTTATTTCATAAAATAAGGGCTGGCAGTGATTTGCTAATCATATATAATAATAATTTTGTTGTATAACATAAAAAATTGCAAGAGAGAAGGAAATCTTTACTAAACATACAACGAGCCGTTGTTTTATTTTAGCTCATATGTTTAGTTTCAGACTTCCATTCTCCACTTGACAGAAAACATTTTCAATACAAAAATACTCACAAAAATGTCCGCGGTGTTTCTACGGACATGATAATTATATTTTAAGGTAATAATATTCCTGATGTTCCTGGTTATTACCCTGATCACTGCCATTGGGTCAATTTTTTTTGTTACTAATCATGTGGTGGCATCTACTGTTCCATATTGCACTCATGATGGTTTGAGTGAGTGTCAACAGCAGCTGCGAAGTGGGGTTTTTCTCCGATAAATTCGCTGTTTTAATCGAGAAAATCGAATTTATCGGAGAAAAGTTGTTTTGGGATGTCAAGGAGTTATATACGTGTTTAAAATACTCCCAAATTTCAACAGAAGGAGGACAGTAAGCAAAGATATGGATGTTGTCCTCGATTTTACCACAAGTTTTGCATTTGTTATTTTTGACGATCTGCTGCCTTGTGCTTATGGCTAGCAAGGCCGCAGAAGGTAAACTGTTGTGTAAGAAACGAAAGAGGATGTTTTGAGTCGGTCCGCATGCGTGGGAGGTGAAGTTTTTTTTCCAAATTTGGGTCCACGGCATTGTTGTTTTTGTTGAACCGTTCCAGAAAAGTTCTGCTAGGACTACTGTCTTTTTGTTTTTTGCCACTTCTAAGTAAAAATTTTTAGTTGTTTTTAGGGGGACGTTAAAAAGGGACCCGTTTTTGCCTAATATTTCTATTGTTGTTTTGTAGTACTGAGACGTTTTGTTGTCCCAGTGTTTTGGAAAATATTTCTTCTTAGAAAAATTAAATTGGTCTTCGACCAATTTAATTTTTCTAACTATTTTTAATTACGTCGTTGTTAAGGATTTCATTAATATAAATATAATAAAAATAACATTGGATCAACGTTGTATATGCATCGGAGAAAACAGCCGACGTTCGCAATGTATTTACATATGATGGCCAAACGTAAGTGTGCTAGCTGGGAAACAACGCGAAACAAACTTTACTTTAGTGTAAATAAAAGAAATCGTTAAAAAACCTTCGCAAAACAAACTATAGTTTATTGTGAATAAAAAAATCATTAAAAAGCATTAAAACTTTTTAAAAACAGCATTTTTTAAATGGACTAAAAAAGTAAATAAATATATAGTACATTTAAAGAAACTTTTAAAAAGCAAATTTTTTGAAATGGACTAAAAAGTAAAAAATAAACTTTTTCTCGGACCTAAGGACTTGGTGTACGTACTCAACCTGAAATATTCATTAAAGTCAATTACTGAAAATGTTAGGCGCCCAATATTTTAAATGGTAAAGATATTTTATGAAGGTATGAAAACCGCTAAAAAAAAAATTTGTCGAGGCGCCCGGGACAACTTGCTCCGGTTTCCTTCCCTAGGAACGGCCCTGGATTTAACTTCAAAACAGACTTTCGGGTTGTAGTAATTGGAACACTATAATCTTTCAATTCCATTATTATTATTAGCGCATGCAAATGCTAAGTTTGATAATATTAGTTAAAACCATGTCTAAGAAGTCCTTTTATAACAACCTATAAGCTTACATTGTGCATTCGCAATTACATTATATGTATTCTCAACTACATACTACGGTTTCTAAATTACAACTTTCGTATTCACAATTACATCTTGAAAAAGTGTAGGTTTGTTTGTCAGTTTATATTAGCTTATCACAACGTTTTTTGATTTATTTAACATTTCAATCGTTAATTTTTTTATGAAGATCAAAAGTATTCATATACAGTAATGAAGTACTCATATACTGTAATGCCTAATATAATTTAGTATATTTTTTTTAACGTAAATATTTAATCCACCATCGCGTTTATTAATTTTCAGCCTGAATGAAATTAAATCAAATCTCGCTAGTTAAAATTATTTTCTGTATTTGAGTCCTCAAAATTGCACCAAGCCTTTATTAACCATGATACACTAAAAACAGGTAAAAAAATTTTGAAAAATATTTAAAATATTTTCAATTTTTTTTTTCAAGCTTCTTACATTAATTTGGATTGCATTAAATTTCTCACGCTCAAGAAACTCTTATTTCCTGTATATAAAAATAGCTGCAGTTTTTTCAAGTATAAAATAAATATAAAAATATAAAAATTCCTAACGCGATTCAAATCTATTTTAGTATTTTAAAAAGTAATAATAAAAAACAATAAAAGTTAAAGTAATAATAAATATAACAGAATAGTTATGAAATTAACAGAACAGTTATAAAACTAAAAAATTTCTTAAAGATCGAGCATTATAAGTTTATTATAGAAAACATTAGCATCTTAACCTTTACCTCTCAGTTCTTTTCTTCTATAAACAATTGTTTTTGCAATACTATAGTTCTTTCGATATTGTTTTTGTTCTACCCTATCAGTTTTAAGAAACTTGAAAAGATGATTTTCAACTCTGCTGATATCAAAAATTAGGACATTGTCAGTTTCGCTGAAGATTGGTTTTCAAATAACATTGACGAACAGCTTTGCAGTAGCAACAACTCCGCCGGATTGCTAGAACAACATAAGACTAGACTTGGTTGAGCCCAGTGTTTGCAAGTGTCTGTAGTGGAAAAAAATTCTGGATTAACTCTCATTTCAAAAGCCAAAATTGGTTTAACTCTATTTGCCTGTATTATTTCATTTATTATATTTTATTTGAATATTAGTAACCAGATTTGTTCATATTGAAGTGAGTTCTTGGCAAATCTTCTGATACAGCAACAAGAATTTGTCTCTTGGCTCCAATATTTTTGCAAGCTTTATGACTAAAAAGTTGTTTTTGTGGCGGTGAGCTAGTTTCATTCTCTAACACAGTATTACAATTTTTAAACAAAACTTGAGAAAACCATTGCCACCATTAATTCTAATCTTATCAAAACAGCCATCGTAAATTTTCGAGTCTGAATAACGTGATTCCCAGGATTTGATCAATCATTGAAGTAAGCGTTAACGCGAACCAGAATCTTTTTTTCTAACTGTGATTAAGTTACTGCAAGTGAAGAAATCTCTTAAATGTAAGACCTATAAGCTTATGTAAAGGTTTGGCTAAACCATCTTGCTTCTTTCTATTATTCACAGTTCTGACCAGTTTTTTTAATCCGTTGTTTGACAAGCCCGTATATAATTGTACATTTACAAAAGCTTGAGTGGTAAATTTTGGAGCACTTGAAGGTAGCTGATGAATACTATGATCTGAATTTAAACAAATAATTTTATGTTCATAGTAAACTTTGTTCATAAAATTTTATGTAAAGCCTTCAATTTTTCTGTTTTTACGGATTAAAAACTAGTCAATAATGTAGGGGAGAACCTTAATGAATGGGACAGTTTTCGTAAAATGCATTTTTTGAGGTTGATAAATTTGTTTAAAAATTACTTTGAAAATAGTTTGATAACTATTAACTCTCGTACCATGATAAACAAAAACAAAAAAATTGATTCCGCATTTGGGTATCGGTAAAAAGAGAGTTTCATTGGACCATGGCATTTGTCCCATTTATTAAGAACTACTCATTGAATGGGACAAAAAAAATTATTGAATGGGACAAATCTAAAAAATTAATAAAAGAAGCGAGGTCCTATGTAAGTTTCAAGGCAGTCAAGCAGTAAGGGTAGTTTCTACGATTAGGGAACCCGAAAAAGCTATAAATATAGCAGAATGTCTGCATATATTGATAAACCTAAAATAATTTTATTAAAAAATATATGCATATTAAAAATAAATTAAAAACACGAATAATTGCTTTTAGTAAAACAAAAAGCGTTGTTTAAATGCTAGGATATAATTACCAGTAATGAAACATTTCCAATAGGGAAATGAGTCGTTGCCTACAGCATCCCTATGCTAAATTATAAATTAGAAATAAATAAACAACTTTATACCATATAAAGTATCAAGTTTACTTTCAAAAAACTCAATAACAAAGCATCTTATTAGATATTTAAAAAATTCATTTTATTTATGTTTAACCAAAATACAAAAATCAACAATTATTGCTTGTTGCAAAGTACATGATATAAAAACTAATAAATCAAAGAAAGTATAGAAGATATTAACAGTCAACTTCACATAGTTAGCATTCATAATAACGCTTCTTGCTGTTATTATTACAATTACCACATATCCACCATTGACAAGTAAAACACTGAATCCAAGCAGGCCCAAAGAAATTTTTCCAGTTGCATTTGCATATTTTGCAAGTATTTTGTTGTTGTTGGTTTGGAGTTCATTTTTTACAGATGACACAATTAAAAAATCTGCATCAGAGTTTTCTGTTTCTTTCACTTTATTGAGGTCAATTTTTCTTTTTCGATTTTGTGTGTTAATTTTACCAGTTTCAAAAATTTTCCTCTTATCTACTGTCTTTTCTGGAGTTTTAGTTAATATAGTACTTTTACCCTGCTGTTTTTTTAGAATCTTTTCTTGGGGGTGCTTTAGGGTACGGATGAATGGTTTCTTGACTAACTATTTTGACTGATGATTCTGAAGAATCAACTTGTTTATTTTTTTCATACGATTGTTGATTATCTGGTTGCTCGACAGGAAGAGGTCTGTCACTAACACTAGATGATATGAAATCACTTTCCCCAAATATTTGTCTATTAAGTGGATAGATCCCACATTTAGAAAATCCACTGCAAGCATTTTTTTATTGTGAATGACATATTATATGCTCTGCATGCTAGCTGAGGTAAATTATATATGTTAATAATTCTCCCTGGATTGGAGGCCACCCATTCATTCTGAGCCAATCTAAAATAAGATTTAAAAGGACCAAACACCGAAACATCCAAAGGCTGCAATCTATGGCTGCAGTGTGGTCGAAATGTTAATAAAATCAAAAAGTTTTCTTTTGCAAATGTTATTGTTTCAAATGAAATATAAAGACAGGTGGAACTGTATTACCCATAGCATTCACAAAAGCTAACATTGTCACCAATGAACCTCTTTCTGCTGAAACAGCTTGTGATACCCTCTTAGTTCCACAAGTTGAAATAATCTTTGGAGGATCGGTTACTGTTATTAATCCTGTCTCATCTGCATTAAAAATACGTTCTGGTTTGAATTTATATTTTAACTGAACTTTTGACAAGTTATCAAAAAACATTGATACCGTATGTTCATTAAATGCAGTTGCATGAGCAAGACTAACTTTTTCTGGCTTACGTAGTGATAATTTTGGATGTCGTATCAAAAAACTTTCCAACCATTGCTTTCCAGCCATTTTATTTTGGTGCCATGACTCTGGAATACTGTTAGAATTTAATGCAATTCCGTACTTGTAGGCTAACTGCCTAGTTTGTAATTTAGTTAAACCATAACACATATTTGAAGATGTATGCAAATAATCTGCAATAGCACTTTCCTCGGACGCAAGAAATATTTTTCTATTTCCAATGTTTACAGTGTGTTTATAGTCTGGCAGCTTTTGATATCTTGCCATTTTAACAGCTCTACCTAATGCAGATTTTGATAAACTATATATTTCAGCTGCATCTCGTATGGAAATACCCTTAAGAACACTTTTGACTGCATCTTCAACATCTAAAGAGTTTTTACATATTAATTTTGTGTTTGGTTTCATCTAAAATAAAATTTGAAACTTCACAAAAAACCAAATATATGCAAAATGCAAATATTTAAATACAAACATTAAATATATAATTAAAATACACACAGATATACACACACATATATATGTATGTATATGTATGATACATATACATACATATAGTATATGATATAAATACATATGTGTGTGTGTGTGTGTGTGTGTGTGTGTGTGTGTGTGTGTGTGTGTGTGTGTGTGTGTGTGTGTGTGTGTGTGTGTGTGTGTGTGTGTGTGTGTGTGTGTAGATATACGTAAATGTATATAAATACAATAAATAACTACCAAACAGGAATTATGAGTATGTGTATATATATATATATATATATATATATATATATATATATATATATATATATATATATATATATATATATATATATATATATACATATATATATATATATATATATATATATATATATATATATATATATATATATATACATATATATATATATATATATATATATATATATATATATATATATATATATATATATATATATATATAATATATATATATACATATATATATATATATATGTAATATTCGCCATCTTTTTAATACTCTGTTATCAACAACATATCTAATTAAACATTTATACATATTTATACATATTATAAATATCATACATCAAAATATCTAATTAATTTCATTTAATAAACTATTGATCGACACAACTTTAAAGAATACTAAAGAAATAATTTTAATAGAGATTTAGTTCTCTCTTTACTCTGAACATAATATTAATTTGTGGCTAAAGCATTGGTCACACTTGTTTAAAACCACATTTTAACATCAACTTAAAACGTATTTAAAAATAAAATTATGTGTGACCATAACTAAGTTGCCGAAATATATTTTTCTGCTTTTTTCACATCAGGCCGTTTGGAAATGTCCCGTTCAATAATCAATACTTTGTCCCATTCAATAGGCTTCCCACTATATCCACAAATGACAGGACAGGCTAAAAACAGTAATACCAAACCGCAAATGTTTTACAAATTTAAAAAGTAGAGACATTTGGGTGTTTAAAAATGGAGTTTCATTTTCAATAACTTTAGTAATCGCTGCAAAATCAGACACAGAAAATTGTTTTTAAAAATTACTTTTTGTTCTTCAAAACACAATAACATCCAATACCATTATGTTTAGACCATAATAGAAATAAAGATTTGGTCTGTTGAATGGTTGTGTCAAACACTTCTTACCACAGTAGTTTGGATAGCCAACCGTAGATGCTTCTATGCAAATTTGATTTTGTCCCATTCAATAATTGTCCCATTCATTAAGGTTCTCCCCTACTTTGGGCTCATCCACAAGTTACGTTACTCAATTTTTAACCGTTTTTGACCCTCTTTCTAATCGTAAAAACATCGTAACTCTTTATTAACAAGTTCCGTATAAGTCGTCACAAAATTACTAAACCCTCGCCCCCCACCCCACCTTAAGCGTAACGTAATTTATGTACGACTTCTTTCTGAAATCTGTCTATTCTCATTTCTTAAGAGTCAAGACTTCTTTCAGTATATATGCAAAAAGTACTTAGGTGTAAAGATGGGTGTAACTGTAAGTGAAGGCCTGCCAGTTGATTTAGCAAGTCGTAGAGTTCTTTCCAGGGTTGAGATTTGTTCTGATGCTTTGGCATTTTTTGCTACTATGGATTGAAGGTTTTCCCTGAAATTTGATTGAAAGCTTTTTTGAGGCAACCTTTCTCTAATGGGTGAGGCATGTGGTGCAACCATACATAGTTTTTTCTGCTCGGTGGTTCGCTCTTCAAAAAAATCTTTATAGACTCTTATTGCATTGGGAGTGCACTCGAAGTATAAATACTTTTATTTTCTGTAAGTCTGAGGCGGAAACAGTAAAAGTATAATACGTTATTGATTAATTTTTTCACTATAGGACTTAGTTGTCACAATGCCATGTTAAGCAAAAATTAAAGGCGAAAACAGAAATATTTTGTGCTTGCTTTTCTGAAAATGCTGATAGTTTAATACTAATATCCATTTTACAAATATTTTACTTTTCTCTTATAAGGCAGGTACAACGGGACACCAACAACTTTTTCCGAGAAATGATGAAGACAGTACAAAAATTCTTACAAAAATTTTTATCTCTTTATTTTTTTTCATTTCCAAAATTCTGATGTGTATTTTTTGTCTAATCTATTAAGTTATCTTTTCAGTTTTAGAATTACTTATAGATATAACCTTAATCTCTCAGAAAGTACAATATAATTTTTTAATTGTTATTTTATATCACTAATTTTACCAAATATCAATATTAAGCTATAGATAGAAAAAGTTTCAGCATTTAATAATAATAATAATAATTATAATAATAATAATAGCAATGATAATAACAACAATAATAACAATAATATTAATAATAATAATAATATTAATAATAATAATAATAATAAAATTGCTTGACTCTCTTTAAAATCTTGAATTTTCTCTAGACGTGTGTCTAAATTTGTATAATTACCTTATAATTCCTTTTGATTAAATATTCTCACTTCTTTGTCTGAGGCTGACAAATCACACGAAGATATACTGATTTAATCTGATTGTCGGAGTTTCCAAATACTTTCTAGAGGAAATGTGAAATGTATTGCAAGTTTATTTGTTCTCCTGAAGCTGTGATAACCATGGTTTAATGATATGTATGCTGTATCATATTAAATAATATTTGATTTAAAAACTATTTCATAATATTTTTAATAGTGAAGTTAGTTTTCTTATGGGTCGTACATAAATTAGGTCACGCTTTTGGTGGGAGGGGTGCGAAAGGGTTAGTTATTTTGTGACGGCTCATACAAAACTTGACACTAAAAAGTTGCAATATTGTGACAAAGAGGTAGGGGGAGGGGGAAATCTGAATAACGGTGAAAAGTTGTGTGACGTTATTTATGGACAACCCCCTTGTCGATATAAAAAAAAATATTTGTTTTTTAAATGTTAATGCATTGTTTCATGTTAATGCATTTTGAAAGAAGTTTAAACCTTGGAAAAGGTTTAGGCTTTCACGTTAGAAGTAACAGTTCAAACCGCGCTTTAAATATCAAACTAACATTTTGGTCTATAAAATGAATATAGTATATAAGTGCATAAAGCTCTAAAACAATTTTAATAAAAAATTGTCATAAGACGTTAAACAGACATCTTACGGATTGGGTTTGGGGATCATCCATAAATTACGCAACGCTAAATTTATTTAAAAAATAGATGTAAGAAATCTTAAGCTCTTTTACGCGAAGGTTTTTACTAAACTTAATGGGCTATTTTGATTTTTTATTTAACTTTAGGCTCTGCGGGGGAAAAATTTTGATTTTTTTTGTTTTGTTTATTAGTGAAATTTAGCGTTGCGTAATATACCTGTGATCCCTTAGACCGGTTGGCACATTTTAACGCCGTTTTTATATAACGACTAAGAATAAACGAAGATCTGCACAACCTGACGCGCTAAATTTAGATGAAGGCGAAAGCGTGATCAAAACAAATGTCAAAAGGATGATTAAAAAGGATAATAGTTGAATAAAATAAAATAATTATATAAAAGATTAATTAATAACAACAAAAAAGTTTGAGTTTTCCTAAAAAATTTTGTACCTTAAAGTAGTTATAGTTTTTCAAAAATTCATAACTCAAAACATTTAGTTTTTTACACTGAAAACCGTGTTTTTTAGTGTACAAAAATATTGTCTCAAGAATAAAGAAGTTTGTTTTACTAAAGGTTTATAATTCTAAAGTATAAGATAGACAATCGTAACAAACTACGTCACTATCATTTGTAATTATAATTATCTAGCTAACTATTACAGATTTATGTTTTATCGATGTCGATAAAATATAAATAAATTATTATGATTTTTTTCACATTAGGTTCTATCATTTAGCTAGAAAAATAATTAAAAAAATAATTAGTAGAGCATTGCCTAATTGCTTTTTACCACATTTAAACGAGACCATTACATTTAGAAATATAGTTGGCTATATCAAGCAAAAGATTGGAGTTTACACCAATAAGTTTTTTAAAAACATATTGGACTAACCCCTGTTTTTAATCAGAACCTTTAAGACTTTTCTAAAAAAAAGTGAAAAGAAATATCTAATAGGTTTAAAATACCAAACAGGTTGCATATACAGACCAACTGATCTTACAGACCTAAAAGATATAAACAGAGTATTTAGCAATGCAAACAACTTTGTAAACAAAAACGGCTTTCAAAAGTTACTGATTATAGGAAAATTCAATTTCCTTGAAATTAGGTTCTAGTACCAACTCAATAAATTACCCAATCAGATTAACAACAAATATTTAGTTGAACATTCAAAAACGCTAACTTTTCAACCAATAGTTTGGTCACACTTTTGGTAACCAACAGTCAAATAACACTTTAGATCTCATCTTTCAACTAAATCAGACTATTATTTTAAACGGCAAGTGCCTAACATATATATGGTTTGGCTAAACCATGTTATCATTTATTAATGCTATACTTTGATTATGCTGTGCACTGTCAGAAGGCCATTTTATAGCTCAATTTAGTTGAACAGGTTCGATCTTTACAACTTAATCATAATAAGTCTCAAAAGTTCAATTTTCATTATACACTCAATAAACCTCTTCATTACGTTGATACCAAAAAAAAAAAAAAAAAAGCAAGCAATAGAAATAATAGCATTACTAACTGTACAACAAGAAGGCTAAACAAAATGTTAAAAAAATATGCAAATAAAAAAAATAAGTTACATCTAAAACCAAACAAACACAAAAGCTATTTAAAAAGTTTTTATATTATTTTAAAGTTTTAGTTAAAACTATCCTCATTTAAAAACAATTTTAAAATTGCCAGTTAAAAAGCAAAGGAAAGATTTTTAACAGGCACTCTTGTAGAAAAGAATGGATCTGTTTTATATTTGATTGGAAATTAAATAATCTTGTAAATTATAAGAGATTGAATAAAAATAGTTACCTTCTTCACCTACTTTTTTTAAATCTTAATTTTTAAGATAACAGTTTTGAATTTATGTATATATATATATATATATGTATATATATATATATATATACATACATACATACATACATACATACATACATACATACATACATACATACATACATACATACATACATACATATATACATAAATACAGGATTTCTGATGAGTCTTTATTGGTGAAACACAGTGTTTAATGAAAAATAATTTTTGTTAAGTAATTTTCTACTAATTTATATATATATATATATATATATATATATATATATATATATATATATATATATATATATATATATATATATATTTAAATATATATATATTATATAAATATATGTATATTATATAAATATATGTTATATATATATATATATATATATATATATATATATATATATATATATATATATATATATATATATATATATATATATATATATATTATAATAATATATATGGGACATTCCACGTCAAGTGGAACCACTTTTTGGTCAAACCCGATATCACCAACTCGGATTTTGATGAAAATTGGCTCACATGTTGGGCATATGGACAGAAGAAAAACACAATTTTTTTGACTTTAGTCAATTATTTCCTGAAATTACCTTTCAAAGTTATGACCTTTTCACTTGACCTGGGTTATTTAAAATGTCATACCTTTTCTGCTATTATACTTAGGAAGTTAATTTTGGTGGCAAACAGAAGCTCTTGCACAAATGAACAACTTTGTGTCTTTACAAAAAAAGTGATAAGTTCAATAGAAAAAAAGTTATTAGTCATTTGACCTTTGACCCTGGTTGATGGCAAAGGTCAAAAATCAAAATTTTTTTTCTGCATATTGTTTTTTCTATTGTGGATGTCCCATGAAAAAATCTTTTGGGGATTCCCATAAACAACTTTGGGATTAATAATAAAGTATAAGTAGCTTCTAAAAGTTTAATATTTAAATACCCTATAGTTATAAAGAATTTTAAGGTAATTTATTGAACATCAGCCTTAGTTTATTATTCGCTACCATATACCAAATATACTATAATTTGGTGATACTTGGCCTATATATATATATATATATATATATATATATATATATATATATATATATATATATATATATATATATATATATATATATATATATATATATATATATATATATATATATATATATATATATATATATTGTTAAATAGTAACAAAAATGATGCAAGTTAAGTGCTTTGGCTGCTCCTTCAGACTCCTTAGAAGTAATGAAGTATGACCGACCAGTTGTAGTTTTGGGTTCGACTGCTAGCAAAAGATCATTCAAATCAAAGGAAAAAAATTGAACTGGACCATGAGGCTGAAGGAAGTTCATGGTTACTTTTCTTTTTTCTGGATTGTTCTCTAACACACAACCTATCCACCAATGTTCATCATACTCTACAACCATGTAACCAGTAATTGAACTGAAGTTGAGTTGGCTAACTTTCTGTGGCATAATTTTTTCAATTCTAGACACACAACTGGATTTATAATCTTGTACTTGAAGTTCATTTGTGGATAATGGTTTAAAGCAATGAAGTTTTTGGGTACCAGGAATCGTTTTAGCCTTCGAAAATTTTTCCTTTAATATTGTGGATTCGATTGGTTAATCATTTGCAGTGAGGTATTCAAAGGAAATTCCATGAATATTTTCTTTAGCAAACGCATATAATTGCTAAGTGGTCTTTATTTGGTCATGGTATGGACGTTGTAAGCTTGCTTTTGCCGCTTCACATTTAAAAGTTCCTCCAACTCCATCTCTAGGGCCCTTAACATGACTTGTGGCAAAGAAATGCCATTCGACTGGTATACAAAAGTCCTCTTTGTGGTAGCACAGATTTATTATATTCTTACAGTTTTTGTATTGTGCTGCACAGCCATCACTAAAATATGTTACTTTTAATACTTCAAATTTCACTTTTAAAAAAATAATTAGTTTACGCTGAAAAAGATGAACTGCAATTGTGTCATAAGTATTACATTCCAAAAGCAGCACATAACTACCATGACATAAATTTCCTTCAAATTTATTATAAAAATTTATCAGTGGACTGTATAAAGGTTTGAAGCTGAGACCTATTTGCTGTAGTCTACTGTTTATTCTCAATTTCTTCAACTCCTTTAATTTCAAAGCATTGCTACAGCCATTCCTTTAGCATAGCAACTCCAGGGCAATTTTTACATTTGCCTCGAAGACATGCTGGCAAAAAAGGATTGCATTGGATTATAGCCAAAGCATGTTTGTAGTTCTTAATAGGGGTTTCTAGTTCATCTTCTAGTTGTAATTCATCCATATGTGATCCGACTATCATGAGCTTAACATTTTGTTGAATAATACATACACACACAGTAAGTACCACTTGTTCCTGGAAAAGACACATTCTTTTGGATGTGGCTCTGCAAACTTTGAAAACCCAATTCTGATATTTGGATACTTTTCTGAATATAATTGATAAACTTCCTTCAAATTACTTAAGATTAATCTTTTTCCGAATGTGTTTCCTTTCCTCATTTTCAATAACAGATAGAGAATCTTTTTTTCCAGGCATTACACGGCTAACAATGTCAGAATAATAAAATCTTTTAAAATATATTTCACATCTACAGGTAGTGATTTTCCTTTTTTTGGGTTAGGGGTTGATAAAACACCTTTTGTTATTAAAACTTCATTTGCTTGAAATACTAGTCAATGCGATCAATTAAATTCTCTCATCACTTTTCAAATACTCCATTGAGCAACAAATATTGTCAAAATCATGATCGTTTGTCATCATCAGCACATCCGTTGGAAAATTTTATATTTAGTTGCTTCGTATTCATCATCCTCTGAAGTATCAATGGTAATACCATCTGAATTAGGTGATTAAAGGTTTAACTTCCTTTTTATAAGTTTTTTAAGCTTTTTCTTTTTCTCTGGAGTATAACTTTTAAGAGTTTGTAACTTGTGTTTATCCAAGGATGACTCACCCAATAACGACAAGGATTTATTAAAAAAATGAAATTTTTACTTCCTGGCACTAATAATTTTCATCTCTTTTGTCACTACAAATATCTTGAGATCTGGAATTGCCTTGAGAATCTGACTCAGTATTACAATTTCCAGAATTTTCATCATCACATAATCCTATTTTGGAAGGTAAGCCAGTGATCCTCTTTCGGCAAGTATCACATTATTATGCTGCCGCCATAAGTTTTGAGGGATGCTATTATTATGCTATTATTGAGCTACCTGCCAACTAATAACTACCCTTAAGGTAGTTTTTATATTTTTTTTTCTCATGGTGTTAAAAAGGATCATAACAATAGCGTCGTCTCTTTAACTTTTGTACTTGTGCTTGAAATGCCTTTTTTAATCTAAATTTAATTTGAAAGGGTCAAAGGTCAAATGACCAAATGACTAATAATTTTTTTCTGTTGAACTTATCACTTTTTTGTATAGACACAAAGTTGTTCACCTGTGCAAGAGCTTCTGTTTGCTACCAAAATCAACTTCCAAAGTATAATAGCAAAAGAATTATGACATTTTAAGTAACCAAGGTCAAGTGAAAAGGTCAAAACTTTGAAAAGTCATATCTCAGGAAATAATTGACCTATGTCAAAAAAATTTACATATTTTTCATCTGTCCATAAGCCAA